>NW_024609838.1:9253097-9506871 GCF_016920785.2 Ixodes scapularis | reverse complement strand
CCCCCCCCGACCCCCCCGCCAAAAAAAAAAAAAAATCCTGGCTACACTGCTGTTTCAGGTGCACGAAAAGTGCGAATACGCATCGGAATTGTTTTGGTCTGGCATTTGCTAACGCTCGGTCTTCATGCGGGGAGTTATAATGAATCGTTCTCCTCTCCATGCTGTTCGAATTCCAGGTGCACGAAAAGTGCGAAGAAGCATCGGAACTATTTTTGTGTGGTATTTGCTAACGCTCAACCTCAATGTTCGACTTCGGAGATAAACTCACGTTCAAGAGAGCACTAGTGCAGAAAGCGGCAGCCGTCAGTTTCTGAACGCATGCATGCTTTATCGATCCATCTGACAGTGATCGGTGAAATTTCTGGGAAAAAAAGGTCGAGATTGAACGAGGCCGACGAGGCGCGTGACGTCCAAGATATCTCGTTTCCTCCTCTCTTCGCTTCGTCCCCTCAAGGCGGCGAGGCGGAGAAGACGCGAGGCCGTTTTTTTCTTTTTCTCGGTGAAACAAGACGTAAATATATCAATCAAATGTGCCTCCTTTTTTTTTTTTTTTTTTTTTTTTTTTTTTTTTTTAAATACGCTTATTTGTTTGAGACATTGTTGTATGAGTGATGTTTTGATGTTTGTAGCATGCATCCCGTTGCACGCTTTTGCCGCCGTGTTTTGTGGAATCCACATTTCGGTTCAGCATCCCTTTTATCAGTTCTTTCAGTAGTCATTTAGTGACGCTAAAGTGAAGAAATGTTTCATGTTTTTCGCTGCTCACATTGTCCTCTTTTGAAGACGTGGGAAAGGTGCCGCATGCCGAAAGCAGAAACCTGGCACTCTATACGAAGCTTCGTCTCTGTAGCGCTTTTGTGTAAACAGCTGGTCCGGTGCGCACCAAACACTCATTCTTGTATGTGTTCAAATATTATTCTCGATGACTAATTACTGCTCTGGCCTCTTTAGGTTTTGCCACACAATTTAATATTAAAACAATAACCTACATAAAACATGTTTCTAAAATAAATATTGGATTTTGCTCAGATGTTCAAAGTTCGATGAATTTTTTTAGATATTTTTCATGAGGTGTATAGATGTTTCGCAAAAGTAGCGAAGTTTAACCAACTTGCTAGAATCCGCCTGAGCGACCAACATTCCTTTTAACAAATTTAAAGATCTATCAGCTCGAAATATGTAAACATTGCGAAACGCATTGCTCAAATCAGGTAGCCAGAGGAATGAGACTGTAGGCCGCTACGCACACAATGTCCACTTGGTCGCGTGGCAGGCGAGACAAAATATCCATTGAGAAAGAATGTCCAACTGAGACGGAACTTCCAACGAGACGGAAGATCCAACCAGGCCGGAATGTCCACCGTGACTTAACATCCATCGAGACGGAATGTCCAACTGAGACGGTATGTCCAACGTGTCTGAATATCCAACGAGGCGGAAGATGCAACCAGGGCTGAATGTCCAACGTGTCTGAATATCCAACGAGACGGAAGATCCACCAGTGGATCTTTCAACTCGTTAGATATTCACGCTCCAAATCCGTTTCACGTGGCCTGTTAGATTTTGACTCGATGGACATTTCGTCTCGATGGACAATTTGACCAGAAGCCGTCAAAACATCTGATATGGTGACCCACACCCCCTTCTCCCCTCTCTGAGAACAGTTGTATCCGCCCTTGAGCTCGAGTTTTACTCGCGACTGTCTATCCTTCTTGTTTTGCCTTTTTAATTGCTCCAGCTTGTAATTCCTTTATTGTTATTTTTTTTTCATCGTACATACCGGGTTTGTCAACTACGCGGCTGGAGGCAAAGGTAAGGGAAAAGGTCTATACGTCCTTTCACCTCAAATCCGGAGGCAGCAGACCTATACGAGTTGATGGAACAAATCAAACACCGACAAAAGCGCAAGTCACTGGGATTTCCTGCACACAATTGGTTCAGCGATGATAGAACAGGATGAACAGCATGCAGTTTTGACGCTGTTTGAGGAGCCGCTATGCATGCACTCCACAAGGGACGCAACTAAAAATTTTTCACAAACTTCAGTGCAAACCTTGACTCACACAACACGTTGATACTTCGTTGCGGTCATCGTCGTTATACATCTCATTTAACGAAGTGAGTGTTAGAGAGTTCGAATATTGCGTGTAGGAGCAAACGCAAGCATCCTGCGTTTACGTTAGCGTAGCGTGCTCCACAATGCGCATGCTCCATACGTACGCAACGCCGCGAGCATTTCGTACGTACGCTCGCTATTGACTTTTGCATGAGCACGTTGCGATCCTCCACGTTACCGTCTCGTTGCTCTCGTCGCACACGGCGCAGCGCGAGATTCAGACTGGCTCGACCCAATAGACCTTTCCAGAAAAGGGCTGCTGGCCGGTTTCATTTTCAGTGTTCGTGCGTATCGCGCGTGATTTGCTCGCTTTCTGAAGCGACGCGCACGCGCGTGCTGAGCTGTGGAGATCGCACGCTGAGCTGTGGATTTGTTAACATTGGAAAGGTCTATAGCGGCCTTAGACTGCTCGGATCAGTTTGCATGCATGCAAACTGATCCGAGCAGTCTAAGGCCGCTATTCTCTCGTCCTATAGGATGAGAGAATACACTGGCACTTTGGCGTCATCTACCCTGTAACTGCATTTGAATAAAGAGAAGGTTTTGCGGTATTTGCGAGATGAAGTGTATACGAACGGTCTGTAAAAAATAATAATTTGTAACACTAAAAAAAAAAAATTCGGGCCAAAAAAAAAAGGCAAGAACGATACGTGAAGGAAAATAAAAATATACGAAAATGCCAAGAGTTCCATAGCAACCCGATAGATGGCGCGTTCATCCCCATAGCACCATTTCCTGCACGGCATGTTGATCCCGCTCGTCACGTGACTAAATTCGGCGAATAGCGGCGCCGCGCGTTCGAGGCGCGCTCAAAAGCAGTGGAATGTACGCCGGGGCGCAGTTTAGTGTAAAAATACTAACAATCAGGGAAGTGACGTTAAGTGCCGGATCTCGAATTAAATACCTAAAGAAGTAAAAACGAAGTAATTGTTTTCTTTTGGTCGGGTGCCTCATTTTATGTCACTGCAATTTTTATGTTGACCGTGAGACTTGAAAATCAAAACAAAACAAAAATGCGCCTAAGCTGTTGTAGATATTCAGTTCGGTAACGACGAAGTGGTCACAAATGTCTTACGCTTACAACTTAAGAGTAATGTCATTGGTAAAGAATTACTAGCACCAAAATGATCAAAGTTGCTTTTACCGCTTAGTGCAGGGTATACAGTTAAAATGAATGCAGCCTATAAATTATTTTCATTTCATGATAGCTATCACAGTGTTTAAGCAATGTAGCAATATTATTTTGGTGATTTGTGTGGACAAACTAGTGGTGTGCAAAAAATATAAAAAAATATGCAAGGGGTGGAGCGTGACGTTATGACAAATATTGTCTACGTACGCATATCGCGCGCGCTGATGAGGACTGGAAAATAGTTACATTTTACACTCTTTAGTGCATCGAAAGCTAAGGCTTGTACACGTACTGCTCAAGCTGTAACGTTTGCATTTTCATAGTACTTTATTACATTCAGGTGTGGTGTAATCTGTGTCTCCTAATAGACCGATCTCATCGAGCGTTCAAGGCATGGCTGAAGCCGCCATAATTGTAGTTCACTGGACTACAATTGAATGATTGAATCGTAGGCCCTTTCCGTGTCCAAGTAGGGCCCCCACAACTGTCTCCCTTCCTGCTGCGCAATTTTGATTGCCTGGGTCAGTACGTATAGATTGTCTTCCAGCTGTCGACCCTTTCTGAAACCCGTCTGAACCTCCCCCAGTACATCCTTCTATTCCACTCACCCTTGCAGTCTACGTCTTACGACTTGTACGCAGCCCCTGTACACTGTGGAGGTCACCGTGATGGGCCGATAGTTTGTGACGTCTGTCTTCCCCCCTCCCATGTTCCTTCATAAATGAACATCACTCGTCCACGCCTCCAATCTTGGGGTACTTCTTTCTGGATATCCCCCAGTGGGGTACCTTGTGAACCTTTGTTCATCTTGGGTCCCATTTTCTTCAGAACACTCATTGGCACCCTGTCAGGCCCCATGGCTGTGCCCGCTTTCATGTTCTGAAACATCTGTGCATTTCCACTTTCGTAGGGGGTTCCAGCAAGTACGAGCCTTCCGAAGTCTCTTCTTCCGTGTTGTTATTCTGGCTCGGCCCTGCCTCTCCTGTCCCAGCTGTTGTTTCACCCTCTCCTTCTATGAGAGCTTGCGCTACCGTGCCTTGCGTTGAGGGGGTTGTTTATTCTTTTCCCCTTTCCTGCGGAAGACAATACGTAGGACAAACTGGGCGGTGTCCGCCTTCGTGAACTCAACAACATCATCGTCAACGCGAACTCTGGCAACTTAGGAATATACTGTCGGGATTGTGGTTGTGTGGCACATTTCAACCACAGCACCGTGTTAGGCAAAAGTGTCAACCAATTAACGAGGGAAATTATAGAAGCCGAGAACATCATTCGACTGGCAGACCGCCGTGTATAATATTGTCACAAAAAGAGATTCATTATTCAGCCGCAAGTATTCCTAAGCGTTGGAAGGGAATTTTTTTCGTCTTATTTTTTGTATTTTTCTATTTGAAAATTGTCTCAAACTGATGTAGAAGTAGAAGCAGAAGTTAATCACGCAATACGAAGTTGTTAGTGAGCGCTGTCTGAGAGTTTTGTTCCTTTTGTGTGTGTGAAAGCTTGAGTGACAGTTCTTTGAGTGCGCTGCAACGTCGACCAACCACCCCACCGTCCTCATCCTCGTTCTTTCAAGGAGGCAAGGCCTGTCATTAGCCAGCTCGATTCAACCAGCCAAGTACCAGCCAAATGATTGTAGCCGCAATCCGCAAAATGGCGGCGTGCTTAAACAAAAAAAAAAGTTTTATAGCTTAGCTGTTTGGCGCTCTCTATACACACGAGGAAGAGACATTCGTGACGGATTATGTTGGACCCGACGGCGCGAGGAAACGGTCAGTGAGTACAGCTGAAGGAAACGGGACGGAAGTAACTTGGAGCCCAATTCCCTGGTAGGACACCTCGGCGAGTGAATGCATTTGTCCGCTGATACCGTGTCACCTGTCCATGCATACGCGCAAGTACTTTTCCTTCTGTCGATCGGCTTTGGTCTTGGGATGACGCGGTAAAGAAATATTAGATGTTGAGACAGAGTGAGGTCAGTCTGGTATGGAGGGTATGACGACACCGTTAAGCAGCGCTGCCCGTGTCCCACTAGAGCGACAGACAGAGACAAAAAACAGCGACACGCCTCAAACCCATGCAGTATGCTCACGATGGTACCTTTGGCAGGTGTATAGGGAGTATTCACCGGCGGCCATATCCGTGTGCGCTGCTGCTGAGCGCGTGCTGACGGTGAGCTTCCGCAGTCCTTTTGGAGCGTGCATTTCGCACCATCAAGGTTGCCGGTCTTAGCAGGCTATTAATGTGAGCTCGTTCTGAGCATGCGCTCTAAACAGCACCCACAAATATGGCGTCCAGTGAATGCCTCCTATAGTCGTTCGGTGCTCGCGAAGTAAGCACGAGCGATTGAAAGCCTGCCAAAGATACCCGCGCGTGCATGGTGCTCGTGTTTGAGCATATAGCCTCCGTTACTCTACAAAGCGTCTCAAATTGCGAAAGACTCTGGTTTGAGGATTGTATTTGTCTTTGGTTTCAGTATGTCGCTCAGTGGGACACGGGTATAATCCATCATACAAAAGACAGCCTGCAGATACCGTCCGAGGCCTGCTTCTTCCTTCTACGACGGTATAGTGTCACATGGGCCATGCAAGAACAGTCGACAGGCATGTTTGATGCATGTAAGAAGCAATCGTGCTTCGAACATGCATAGAGCGCGCGCCCACAAATACTTCTCTCATCGTGTCTGCAGCAAACACTGTCTTGTGTATGGTGTGCGAGCAGTGCGACCTCTTGCCTGGAATCTTTAACGTGTGTCCTTCAGTAATTGTACACGCCGGTATACGACGCTCATCCGGATCAATCAGTCAGCCAGAAAACGTTTAATGCCATAGAAGAAGAAAAGTAAAAAAAAAACGAAGAAAAGAGAGAGTGCGCCGGTATTATCAAGATCTGGACGCTGGCACTAAGGAAAGGTTACTAAATCTAAATGAATATTTCCAGCTTGGCCTCAAAGATATAATCCAGAAGACCTTTCAAAACTCTTCGTCTGTCACTCTCCGAACCTGGTGGATGTGTCCACCCTTTCATAGATCCGATGTCTGTTGGTCAATGTTTTGCCCTTACGTATTTGTACTCTGTCTGGACACTCCCACACCAAGTGAAAAATGTTGCACTTGGAGCAAGTTCCAGATCTTTTTTCTTGGCTCCAAGATGCGATGCGCGCTGGTGGTAGTGCGGTGTCCGTCCTCACTCGAGTCAGGAGAACTCTCGCCCGTCTTCCAAAGCCCGTGCGAGGAAGCGGGTCTGGGTTTTCGGGGAGCTTCTCTTTGAGTTTTGCTAGATAGTCTTCTCTTATCTTGGCCCGAACCTCGCCTGGATCATATTCTTGTGGTTCCCAGCAGGCCTGTGCCCGATCGCGAGCGTGGCCGTACCCGTGGTCATGTTGTGATGCAGGTATGTCGTCCGAACCGCGGGGAAGAATAAGCGACGCGCGGGCCAGGCGATGTACCTGTTTGTTGCCGGGTATGCCCGCGTCACCGGAAACCCATGCAATTCTTGTGGTGGTACATCTTGAGACTAGTTGAGAAGCAAGTTTCTTTATCAAGCGGACTATCCGGCTTGGTCTATTTCTTATTCTACGTTCCTTCACCGCCTCTTGCGAATATGTATATATCCGGAGATTCGTTGTTAGCGGGTCGGGGAGTGCGAGGACCGTCTCGAGGGCGAGGCGGATTGCTGTAAGTTCTCCTCCTTTGGTCGATCAAAACGTAATAGTTCATATTTTTGCTGTTGTTCCTTACTTTCATACTGGTGTCTTTTCGTCGTCGTTGTCACTCAGATCTGCTTGACGTACCCATATTAATTGGAGTTGTGTGGATATTTATACACAGTGAACTTGGTCAGCCATTTCAAAGTTGCGACGAGTCACTCGCTGTAGATGAGCAATTTAGCCAGTGCAATACAATCGCTAGCCTGAAGTCTTTAACGTACACCACGCAGTCGTGATACACGACCGCACGCCGGTACGATGCTCATCCAGATCGAAATGGGCAGGAGTGGGGAATGAACCCAGGATTCCCGGGTTCTGCAGCGCGGGCTTTCGCTCCACGTGCTCCGAGCTGGTGTGCGCTATACCACTCGGCCACCGATCCCCTTCTTGACGTACCCTAAGTGGTATCGAATCGCCTTGCGCGCTGTCAAGGTGTCTAAACGTCTAATATTGTTTTTTTTTTTGTTTTTTTTAGTGTGAGCGCGTTGGTATTGAATAAGATATGTACGAAAGAATTGCACCTAATGGATGTGCACTCCATGTTCTGTCCTCTATGTGTAATTCTTTCGTAAGCTTTCTAAAAGTTTAATTTGCTTCTTTTGCTTTGAGTGAAAGTGAGGCACAATAATACTCGCCGTAAGTATACCAGTTCCATTACTATAATTAGAAGTTTAATAATGGCTAATTAGTTTATTTCACTCAATTCCCTCCAATATGCGAGAATGTGGGTTCTCGTGCATTGAAAAGAAACACAATGGTGATAGAAGGAGTGGAAAGTATTTGTACTCTTTATTTCACTCTGTAGAGTTAGGTCACCACGGAAGACAGCAGGCCCGTACCATTAACTTCATGGTGTCTTGCAAAGCCCACAGTCAAAAGGAAACTGAAGGCGGAGAAAACGAGGGTAGCATTGGGCAAGTTGGTGATTCATAATGATTAAAAGAAATTTAGTACTGAACCAGTCATCTCATTTATGGCTCTCTTCCCTTCTCCAGTACGAGAACAAAAAGAATATAGGGAACGAGATGATACGTGCGCGCAACAGTCATGTGCCGCTACGCCAGTAAGCATTCGCCTCGGTTCCACACCATTGCGGCGTGGTTCTTTCACGGTTCTGGTCTCGGGCTTCCTCTGCACCTTTCAAGTCTCGGTAGCGAGAATTCCCGAACCAAACTCCCTACAAATATCCTCGACATAATGCGAGTTTTCCTCGGGTGCGTTTCTCCTGCGTGCAGGCGCAACGTCTGTAGACCATGCCTGTCTACGTCTCCTGGATTCTGGTGTTCGTCCTCAAGAGCCACCAGGTCCGTGGAGACGCACCGCCTAAGGACCCCGACTTCGACAAGAACGTTGTACGTACAGCGTGCATGTTTAGACCCACACCAACTCACCGCACCAACTCATGTTGGCAAACAAATCGGAGCGCCCCTAGAGGCACGCCATCAGCGGCGCGCATGCGCGATGGGGTGTGGGCAAGACGCGCGCCGTCGCCTAAAAACAAACCATTCGATAGCAATAAAAAAACAGTGAGTGCGCAGGCGAGCTGGTGGATATTGATCAGGATGTAGAAAACCCGAGACCGAGGTAAAAGCAGGGAAACTCGCGGTCGAAGAAGAAAAACAGGGGAAAATAACGGTCTCAAACTCAGCTACTGCACGACATAACCATCGACCACCGACGTCACAAGGTCAACCTTTGTTATCTATGCAATCCCACCCACACTGGTTTTCACCTCAACCGTAAATGGTGATCTCAATCCTAAACTGAAAGCTTAGGACCTTGAACAAAACAAACACACGGGCCCACTTCCTTTCCAGTCGGAGTCTGGAAGGGCTGTGCTTTATCTAAACGAGAACTGATATGACTTCCAACTGAACCCCTGCCCGCAAAATGACTCATTGCACGTTCATAGCAAGTGATAGCCACCGGTAACAATGATAAGCATATGCACTTGTATGCTCTGTTTACATCGAGCCTATTTACCACAAGCATCCTTCAAATTGAAAAGTCCTGCCCTTACTTTTTATCACAATTACCGCGTCAACATGTGGTTTAATGGCCGTTGTCGTTTGAACGTGCGGACGATAGTTTGAAGAAGCAGACAACTTTGAAAGAGCAGGCGACAGCTTCAATGATAACACGGACCTTTGAACGTGATGACGCATTGAACGTGGTCCGGACAACTTGACGGCTTTACCGCGTTCATGTTGGTACCAAAGAAATAAATTTCACGACCACAGGTATTTGTGATTTCAACCCAAAGTGCTTTCCGCCCAAGCAATCGAGTACCAACGGCGTCCGGTTTTCCCTTTTCACGGCACCTATCCACGTTTTCGAACGAACCGGACAGGCAGAAGACACGTGAAAACTGATATTGATACCTTTCCCGGCTCCTTTGGTGCAGTCCCAGTCCCGGCGTTTTGACGAGGAGGCAGGTTTTTGTCTGGTTTCTTCCAAAACAACACAGGAATGCACGGCCCGCTTGATCACTAAAATATATGCGATTAGTAAAATACCAATATAAAATCGTTTATCTCAGGCCGAAATTCATTTCATGGCCCATTTAACAAACCCGTGCCAAAAAAAAAAAAAAAAAAAGATGTATAAGCTACAAAACAGACGGAACGAATGTCAGTCGTTACGTTTCTACTTCGCTTGCTGTGACGTCACGTCAACGGCCGTTGTGGTGACCTTGCTGCTATTGCTGCTGAGCGCGTACCTTCTGCAACAAAAAATTTGCGCCGCTAAAAAAAAATTTTTTTTTTCTATCACGAACAAGTGGGAACTCAAGTAACTGGATCGTGAGGAAGTAGCGCCAAGCTTCCCGCATGGTCGCCATCTTGGCTCATGATATGAGCAATTTTTCCTTGACCTCTTCATTTTTGGTGAACCAATCTAAATTCGCTGATGGCGGGTAGATTTATAGGGAGTATTCACTGGCGGTCATATCTGTGTGCGTGGTTGCTGAGCGCGTGCTGACGGCGAGCTTCCACAGTTCTTTTGCAACGTGCATTCCACACCATCAAGGTTGCTGGTCTTAGCAGGCTATTCATGTAAGCTCGTTCTGAGCATGCGCCCTAAACATCGTCCTCAAATATGGCGTCCAGTGAATGCCCCCTATAGGAAGTATTCACTGGCGGCCGTAGCTGTGTGCGCGACTGCTGAGCGCGTGCTGATGGCGAGCTTCCACGGTTCTTTTGCAACGTGCATTCCACACCATCAAGACTGCCGATCTTAGCAACCTATTAGTGTGGGCTCGTTCTGAGCATGCGCTCTAAAGAGCACCCACAAATATAGCGCCCAGTGAATACTCCCTATTGGCGACGTGCGCGACCGAAAGCGTCGCTGTGGTCGGCCTTCCACGATTGGCCGTACGCTGACTATGACGTAAGAAAAGGATTTATCATCGACGGAAATAAGAGCAATGAAAGAACTTTAATTTTGACGGTGTTGGCAGTGTTCCTTTGAGAGCGCAATGATTTCAAGCTTCCGCCATGCTATTTACAAACACCATCGAACTTGTTGTTTACAGCGTAATGACGTCACAAGGGGGAACCATAGGAGGGCGCCACCAAAACATCTCGCCGCTAATAGAGACGCTTCTTGTATACCGAGATTTTGCTATCCACACACCGGCCAAACAAGCGTAGACCTTTGTACCACCACCACATGCGGTGTCGGTGCTTGGAGGCATCGAAAAATAAGTTTACTGTATTGAAATATGCAAGAAGAAAAATATAACTGTAAGAAGTCCTTGGAGATGGGCATGATTGATGAGTTGATTGCATACACAGTACCAAAGACGCTTATATTGGCGAGGAAAACCTTCAGTATGACGATGCCCCATGGTGATCTTAGTGCGACTGGATTAGAATGATCCTCTTGAAGCTTCGATGATTTGAAGGGTTCGAAATGGCGATTGCCAACGGAGGCCAGTCGCCTTGCGAGGTTTCGGTCTCCTGTATGTTAGTATTTATTTGTGTCGGGCTAGCAGACAGGGAAAGGAATGGAACAACTTTTGCAGGATCCAGTTACTTCAGTAGGAACGGCCATCAGCATGGTGCAATGACATCACGTGCACGCCATGTATTAGCGGCGAGATGTTTCGGTGGCGCCCTCGTTTGGTTACCTTTCATGACGTCATTACCTTGTGACCAACAAGTTCGATGGTGTTTGGTGAAAGCCTGAAATCATAGCGCTCACAAAGCAGCACTGCCAACACCGTCAAAACTGAAGTTCTTACATTCCTCTTATTTGCGTCAATGAGGAATCCTTTGCTGACGTCATAGTCAGCATTCGGCCAATTGTGGCGGGCCGACCACAGCGACGCTTTCGATCGCTCACGTTGCCAATAGAACCTTCTGCAAATAGGCTTAGAGCCAAACTTGTGCTGGGAGGGATTGGTCCACGCTTCGAAATACACGCTTACGCAACCGTTGTATCTAATCCGTGCTTCGTGTTTTACTGACGTCTTGAACGTGTAGACCTCTCGTACATCCTCCGCGGGTAGTATCCTCAACATTCTTCATCAGCTTCAAGCAAATCATCATTATTTTGGTACAGAATAACACAGATGCCACACACTGAGATGAATGGATGGATGGATGTTAATGGCTATACCCATTATAACGGGCGGCAGCTTGCGACACCTAGCCTAGAAACTAAACACCAAAAGTATGATTCCCGTCTTTGCACGTCTAAGCAAATTCGCTTCCCCTCTGGAATTTTGTAACTATCACAAAGCGGTGTGGGATATCGCCAGGATGACTTTTAAAGAATAAGACAAAAAAAAAAAAAAGACATCGCCTCCACTTTTACCTTTCAGGCTAAGGAGTCAAAAATTTTCCTCTGGTCAAACCTAGTCGGAATTACCCCAGCACCGGGCTCACTGGGAGACAACGTTAAGACTTTGGGCCGGAGCCACGCGAGAGGCAGTCCCAATTTTCTTCTGTCCCACCTGTCCCCCAGCTGTGCTAGTTAGTTTAACGTCATTCAATTCTCCCTAGATAAGTTCCACCAGTCTTCCAATCTCCTCTTTGTCATTAAGATGCACGTATTTCGATGATGACAGTCATCAAAGTTACCAGACCGAATTTCGAAAAGGGTCTATTGTGATTGCGCCGCCAGAGTGAGCTGATCGTGTCCAAGGGGTACCCCGTCGAAGAGCACTCGGTGACCACGGCGGATGGCTACATCATCGGCGTGCAGCGCATCCCGTACGGCAGGGATGGCCGACACGGGGGCCGCGACTCGGTCAGGCCGCCTGTCCTGGTCATGCATGGACTGCTGAACTCGGCGGCAGACTGGGTCATCAACTTCCAGAACCAGAGCTTCGGTGAGAACCTGCAAGTCTCTGAGTGCGTTAAACCTTTTTGCTACTAAATAAGCAGTACTAATAAATAACGTTCCGCCTACTGAAGTGATCTTCAACGTAACAACTCGTTCGTCTAAGTGTATACAAACACCCGCTCCCTCAGCTATTGGAGTGCCGCATGCACTAAAACACGCGTAACCATCGTTCGACAGGCTTCATCCTGGCAGACGCCGGTTACGACGTGTGGCTAGGAAACGTGCGAGGCAACACCTACGCCAGGGAGCACGCGACCCTGGACGTGAAGAGCAACAAGTACTGGGATTTCAGGTGAGGGGCAACACGCCCTTATAGACCGACACGAGGTTTGCAAAACAAGGTAGCGTCTGCACACGCCGGCTGAGTGCAAATGCGTCTGGTCTCCTAGATGGTATGTGGAGAGCAGGGTGTAAGATAGACAGGTGGGGGAAACGGCCCATAGAAACCTACCGCAGCGCCGTGACCGGATTGTGTACTCGTCTGCTTGCGGGTACCAGTGTTGCTAGATGGAGAAAAAAAAAGTCAGCAGATTGATCCCCAAAAAGTCAGTAGATTTGCACAAAAATCAGTAGATTCCACGAAATATGTGTTTTGCCATGTTTTGCTATCTCCATTAATACACACTTCAAAGAAATAGTATAGAGTAACAAATAACATGGTAATAAACACAAACAAGACCAGTTCTCAAGTAACTTTATATGAAGGACAAATTAAAATGACACCATAAATGTTTTTGTTTTAGTCATTATTGACTGTTTCGAGGATTATTCTTTAGAATCGAGACTGAGGCACTTTTGGGATCACAGATGAAGGCGACAGTGCGACGTTCACCTGTCGCTATTATTGAAACAAAACTGAAACAAGACGCTCCGGCAAGTGCGCGCGAACATGTCCAATGGAAGTCCTCTGCATGCTTTCCTCACTGGGCTGTGGAAGGTTTTTGAAGCAACGCTGTTGGTCCGGAGCACTGTTGAGGCTACGCGTTGTCTACTAAGGGCTTATTTCTTTTTCGCCTGACCCAAAGTTTGCGTTCAAACGTGGCGAAACTTCATTCGTTAACTTTTTAAGCCACCGAGGAATAGGATTATATCATTTTCTTGCCACAGCCTGCCAAATAAAAGAAAATAACTGAAATTTGGATGTCGATCCCATGCATTCCGCCGAACGAATGAATGGAAATTGCGGCTCTCTCCGCTCAACTCGAAGCTATTCTAGTAGATTGTATAGGAGCAGCCGAGAGTTCAGGCGCATGCGCAAACACCTCTCGCTCTGCGCCGCGAGCTGATTGGCTCACTCGGGAGAGGGACGTTACGGCGAGATCATAGACTAGCCAAACTCTCTCCATATATGGCTCTGGCCCGGATGTCACCGTCGAACCTGCCGAACCTGCTCTGGGTGAATAGATAGATGAATATACGACTACGTCACTCGAATAGGACGGGCTTCTGGGCCATCTAGCCAGTGCTTCGTTTTTAATTCTGGGACATTATGAGTTTCCTTTGATGGGCGGCACTGGGAACTGAAGGGGCCATATAATAAATTTTAATATGTTTACTAAAAAAAAAGTCAGTAGATTTTCTTGTTTTTCAGTGAATCAGTAGACCCGGAACGAAATCAGTAGATCTACTGATAAATCAGTAGACCTGGCAACACTGGCGGGTACCCCCGATTTGCGACAGATGGCGCTGCGGCGAGAAGAAAAAAATTGGAATCGAATTTGCATGGAACTCCATGGGAGAGTGCGCAGAATAAACCGAGAACACGACAGTCCTCCATTGAAAATCCACGAGTAACCTTCTCCGTCAGTTTAGTTGGTCCCCCGGAGTGGGAGTTGGCGGTGCTGCACATAGATGGCGCCACAGAAAAAGAGAAAACCGGTCGCACCCTGGTGGAGAGCAAGTCGTCTGCTTCTTGCGTAGGAGTTGCGATGACGTCAGATAGACGCCGAGCTCTGACTGGCTTTGATTAAAAGGATAGAGGACCTCTATGATAGATGCCTTGAGGTCTACCCACTATCTTTCCAATCGAACCAATCAGAGCTCGGCTTTCTGACATCACCGCAACCCCCTGCGCAAAAAGCAGACGAACTTGCGCTCCGCATAACACAGAGCTGAATACTCTTGAGCAGGTGTAGCTGGCGTGCTAATAAAACCAACAAGACATTTAAAGGAGCGATGCAACAATTTTTGTACTTTGCGCAAATACCGCTTAAAACGAATCCCTAACGTTAATGACCTATGAAACACGCGTTCGTTTTTCACCCCGCGCAATAGAAGTCCCGGAAAAAAATTAAAGAAAAACGAGCAGTGTTCACCCCCTCAACTCGCAGCCAGAACAAGCGGCCACGTGATCTGGAGCTGACTATATGCCGTCAGTGTTGATCATAGCCACGCGCTGGGGTTGGCAAAGCACAGGGCACGCGCTGAGTTCCAGACATTGTTATGGCTCGGCTGTTGTCGTCGTTGCAGCGATTGGACACGGGTCACTACCCGAATGCTTCTCGAGCTAGCAATTGTCATGAGCCCAAGTCGAGTGCCCACGCAAAGCTCGGGTCCAATCTATGAACCGCATTCAAATATCGTCACTTGGGTGTACTGCGATCCCCGAGTTACGTCATCAAATTTTGCAAAGGAGAGATTGAATGAAAATGATCGCTTCTGTCCTTGAAATTACACCGCAACAAAGGAGTTTCTTAGCCAATGGCGTTGCGTGTGAGTATCCTTGAGTCCCAGGTGTGCCAGTAAGCTCGTGTAGAGAGAAAAGCATTCCAATTGAATATTGTTGCACAGCTCCTTTAAATACACTTCGCGAGATATAGCTCGTCCTACAAATACCTACTATGCCGGCATGAGAGTACGTACGGAAAATAGCGAAGTGGTTTGGCGCCACATAATCTTGCCGGACGTGGTGTCGATACCAAAATGCAAAGATTCAAACAAAAGATGGGAAACCGTTTGGCATACCTCTAAGAGCTCGCAACTCGGAAGTTTTTCTGAGACGGTGCCGTAACCCAGTATACACCGGTCCGCGACCAACGGGAAGGAGAAAATGTCGGCCTTCTGTTCCCCGGTATAATTTCTCCAACACACCGGCACACAACAATTATAAGTTATGGCCTATAAGTAGGTTGTGTATTTTCCGGTTTCAACCGAAAAACACCGATAATCATCCGTCGGTGACGAAAATATAAAATCGGTTAAAACCGAAAAAACACCGGTGGTTGGATTTTTTCGTTCTGGTTAAAACCGAAAAACACCGGTCGTGGCATGATTCCGACCTAGCGAAACCTTTTCCCCGTAGAGGTTCGTCAAACGTGTTATCTCGTGGATCCTGCATTCTTCCAGTGTTTATACATGGCTTGCACATGGCGTCAGTCCGCCCTCCTTTCTGGGGGTCAAAAGCGTTTAGTGAACGCAGTGGATGCTAAGCTCTCACACGCCTTTCCCCTACTGTGTCTCCCATGGCCCCCTTTTATGGAACAATTAACACGGTGGAGGGTAGGCTCTCTCGTGCCCTTTCCCCATTGTGTCTGACCAAGTGATTTCGGTGCAAGCCATGTATTCAGAGGTTGCTGTGGTTCCTGGAAGACACTGCCAACGTCCGTGTCGTACAGGAGCGTGCGTTTTCATAATTGTGGGTTGTGAACCGCAAGGAACCTGCTGCCATGACGGATGCAAGCCTCTCAAAGTATGCTTGCATCTACTATAATAACCAAGTGTGAGAAATAGATGCTTCCTAAAAAAGAAGTGTATGAAATATGTGAATAAAATTAGAACTCTCTGTCTGTGATCAATCGCATTTTTTTCCACCGATAATCACCGATTCTAGCCTTGTCGTGAGACGTTCCACCGAAATCATCATCATCGGTCACTGTCGCTCTCTTTTGCCTACAAAAGTTAAGATTCAAATTTATCATGCTCTGTTCGGCTCACAAATCAACTACTGCCATTTAGTTTGGGGCACAACGACCAAAAGTAACATCAACAAACCAATAACTCTTCAGAAAAAAATTATTCGTTTCATTGCTAATGTTCCGTACGACACACATGCTGAACCATTATATTTGAGCTACAATATCATGAAAGTTTCTTGTATTTATGACTATCGTTTGCTATTTTCTTACGCCTTTTAAACTTTGGAGTTTATTGCTTTTTTGTCACAGCTAGCGAACCTAACTGAGCGTGAATCAGTCTTCGATGTTCGTCGTAGAGAATTCTGGAAGGTTCCCCATTTCCGTACAAATTATGCACTGCAGTCTCTTGCTCATAATCTGCCTACATTGCTTAACAACATTGTAATGAACCGCATCGATATTCATTGTATAACTAAGAAAATATTGCGTACTTTTTTGTGTTGTTAAATTAAGAAAAAAAAATGTTCTCTAATGTCGGTGATTTTAGAATTTTATTGGACCATTTTAAATTGTTTGATTTGAATATTGTAAGAAATATTTAGGATTGTTTAAATATGATTGTGTTCCCTGTACATGCAAGGGCACCGGGCCCAGTCAAGCTAGCTTCTGTTAGCTTTTTGTCCGGTGTCCTCGGCATAATGTTGCTGAAATAAAGTTCAAAGTTCAAAGTTCAAATACACCGGTGTTTTGAAAATAAATAAATACCGAAAAACATCCGCCGATTTTTCTCACAAATAAACACCGGAAAGTACACACCCTACCTATACACTCCGTGCGCCGCGACTGGCGCGCCGCCGCGCGGCCGGTACCGAAGGTAGGCAGTGAGAACCCCAGAGAAAACGAAACCGAAACCACGCCGCGTACGTTGGTACGCATTGAAGTCGGCGTGGTGCGGTTGCGCTGGGTTCACAGCATGAAGTGCTGCCTGTGCTGCGTCATTAAGTGCTTCAATATTTATGCGTCGTATCTCGTGGAGACAAAGTTTCACAGTTTTTCACCTCGCCAATGTTTTGTGGGACATCGACAACGATGGAGCCGTGCCGTACGACGCGAGAAATTTGGTCTCCCGATCATGTCTGCCACTGTGTCGGCACGGCTGATATATTCTACACTGTCGCTTTGCGCTCTGCGTTTGTTTTCGTACCAGTAACGCCTACATGTGTCAGCGCCGATGGGACGAACTGAAATGCCATCCCACACTCGCGGGATTGCAGTGCCAATTTCGTTGGAGGAATGCCCTCCAAAGAAGTTTTGTCCCCATCGTACGTGTCGATGATATTTCCGGACAAGTATGGCACGCAATCTGTACTTCATGAAGAAGGATTCGAACGGTAAAAAAGTGCCAAATATAAATCTAAAGAAAACAACAATGAAGCTCTGAATCCCTGGAGAATCGACGTTTGAGTATGAAAGTTTACGTGGTGTGCTTTCTTCCTTGATCAGCCTCCTTTTGGACGTGGAAACGCTGACACCCCAAGTTTTGTAGGCAACAACTTTTTTTTCTCGGCTTCAGAGCCACCTATCGCAAAGTGGTTCGAACGGGAAGTACCGTCCACTGGTCCCTTACCACCTGTAGAGAGCGCACCTCCCAGGATGAGTGGTATTATCTGACAGCCTCTGACGGTCAAAGCCAGTTCCCAATTAGTTACGCCGCCCAAACTAAATTTCCACCTGGTTTCGCTATGCCAACTGTTTTTGTTATAATAAGTGTTGTGCCAAGTCACGGTCCTGTCAAAGTACCTGTGTGCCGAAAATCAGCACCTCGCACAACAGGTTATTACGCAACAGCTGACCGGAAAAGCCCTTGGCGGCCAAACCGTGTGTTGGCCGACAACTTTGTTTTCTCGGCTTTGGAACCACCTTTCGTAAAGTTGCTTCAATTGGAAGTACAGTCCACTAGTCCCTTCCTACCTGTAAAGTGTGCACCTCCCACGATGAGTGGTATTCTCTTGACAGCCTTTTCATGGTCAAAACCGGTTCCCATTGAGTTACGCCGCCCAAACCAAATTTTCACCTGGTTTCCCTATGCCACTTTTTTTTTTTTAATAAGTGCTGTGTCATGTTACTGTCAAGTCCAAGAACCTGTGTGCCCAAATCTGCACTTTGCACAGCTCGCTATAACACAACATTTTGGGTTCAATAAAGCTGTACGGGATGTACAGCTTTATTTCTTTATTCGTTAGAAACATAACTTTCACACATGCGGTATTAAAGAAACTTGGCACTCTTCGTGCACAAACTTAGTGAACATCTCGCTCGCCTCCAAATATCATCGTTCCACCAGTCCTAGGTCTACGGCGACGAGCGAAATAAATTTCCCACTCAGAGCAATTATGGTGGCGGCCCGTCTTGTTTTTCGGAAAATTGCTCCAACTCCTTTTTCGGTCGCAACTAGAGAATTACCCCTAATAACGACTCAAACTCAATGTATAAGAAGTGGAGAACAGCTAAATGCCCTTCTGCCCCAGCACTCATGCAACGTCACCCTCAACGTATCGGCTCAAAAAGCAAAAGTTTCGCCCCGTGCGCGCTTCCGCCGCCACAGCTTCGCATGCGAAAAGGGCGTCGCAGGCTGCTGAACGCGCCTCACAGTCGAACGCCAGCTCCTCCGCTAGCGGCGCTGCGCGCGTTTTTCAAAAGCGCCCCCTATAGTTCCCGCACGGAGTGTATAAGGCGTTAGACTCCCCTCCCCTCCCCTCCCCCCCCCCCCCCCACACCCCCCCCCCCCCCCCCCCTTGCACATTTGCACGCTCGCCAACGCACCGTAGAGTCCCGTCGACGAGGGAAGGCATGCAGTGAAAACAACGTCGGTCTCTTTGCACGGACTTGCTGCGTCCTTCAACGTCGCAGGTCCAGCGTCCCGCTTTTTTTCGGTGCTCGCGAGCAGTCTCCTGACGTCTTTGGGTGTGCGAATAATATTGCTTCGAATTTAAAAAAAAGTGCAGCGTCATTCCCAGCTTCAAGACTGCAAACATCGAGAGCCGGCGATACTGTGACTTTCCCTTTTGCACTGCGATGCAGAGCGCTATGTCGAATACCTTTTACACTAATACAGGATATTCCGGAGTGAAACAGGAGAGGAAGCAGAAAGCGATCCTGGCGTCAGAGGGTGGACATCTTTGCTCCGTGTCACTAGTCGTGTGCAGTGCAGGCGAAGGCACGGCCAGGTGAAGAGAGAAAGGGCGAGCACTAGGAAGGCGGTCGGGAGAGGAGGGCAATGAAGGGAGAGGGGAGAAAGAGAAAGCACTGGGAACGTTGGAGAGGAGAGGAGGTTTCTCTCCTCCTCCCAGCCTTCCTAATGCTTGCCCTTTCTTCCCCCGCCTGGCGTTGCCTTCGCCTGTAGTGCACGCAACTAGTGACGAGGAGTATAGCCATTTTCACCAGAAATGCGACAAGTGGGTCTTACTCGGTACAAGAATTGACCTATACTACATTTTTATATAAGAAATATTTCTTTTTTTGGTGGAGCATAGGTAGCATAAGCTTGTGATATTGGACGTCTTTAGTCTTTTGGTGTCAAAATTCCGTGTGTGCTGTAGAATATACCTGTCAGGATTTGCATAGCGATTTTGGACAATCTAAATAATTATTTGCTTATTCTGACCTTGTTGGCTTATTAGTTTTATATCTACCGAGACATGTCTTACAAGACGTCATTGGCTTTTCGATGTGATGGACTTCAAATGGCTCTAAATGACTAGAAGTGATGATTATTGATCATTATCGTACTTTTTTGTTTGTTTACACATACGATCACGGCCTCAAGTAGCTCTTGTTGGCGATTAGCATACCTGTGCGCTGGTTCGTAATATTGCAACACTGCCGTCTTTAGGCGGTGTGGAGGCTGAACCGATGGACTGCCAGAGGCCCATATCTGTATCTGTTTCATATACTGAATGCCTTTTTGCACGGCTCTGTGTTTACTTTTGTCGTCCAGATTTTTACTGCTCACTTGTGTTTTTCATTTTATTTAGAGGATACTACTGGCCATTGAAGGCCCAAGTAGGAGTGGGGTACAACATATGCATTCACACACCTACAACAACAAACAAATAACACGACATTAAGAGGTTTACAACAACTAACCAGCAAATATACAGGATATATATATTTAAAAGGGGGGGGGGGGGGGGGCGGCACAGCATGCATCAAGCAGCATGTAATTCAATCATTTGTAATAATAGATGTGAAATTTAAAACTCATATTTAAGATTGAACATTATCAAACAAATGTGAATTTAATTAAGCTATAAATTTTATATAGACTGTTACTTTTTATACAATTTTGTCTAGATTTGTCAGGATACAATCTGCAAGTACGCATAAAGCAACTGGAAAGTTGAAAGAAGCAAATTAGAGATTGCAAAGCCTACTTCTCAATAAATATTTTTTTCCCAAAGTATTTACGTGATAGTGCAGCTGAAATAAGGCTCCTTTTTCAGTTTTTTTTTATTTGAAACACCTTAAAAATACATTGTTTTCTAAGATTTTTTTTTTATTATTATGCTTGGAAAATTAAGTTACCGATTGTGTTCAGTTTATTCTAAACTATTTATATGAAATCAGAGTGCTTTTGTGCATAACAGTGGCTAGATAAGGTTTTTATAATTTCTGATAAAACAAACTGACTAGTTTCTCTTTAGTGACCGTTTTGCCAAGGTGACAGCAGAACAAGTAACGGATCCCGACGTCAAACTGTAGGAATTTGAGATATATGTTTTCTTAGCGAATGCACGCCACTGTTGTGACATATTTGAATATCCTTATCGCTTGCTTGGGCTCAGCGGGTAATGCAGGTCGGCACTAGCGTGAGTATAAAGGCTGAACTGCGTAAAGCGATTTAGCGAGCGACGGCGACAGCGACGAGTCAGCGACGTATTACGAAGATTTCTTACTATCGCTCGTCGCGTCACTCGGTTTTTGGATTTCTAGAAAACATCGTTCCGCTTTCATGCGGCTTGCGTCGTCGCGCGAGTGACCGAGCGTCAGCGAAGCGGGTCGCCGTCGCTGTTCTCGTCGCTCGCAAAATCGTTTACATTCGGTTTATACTTCACGCTGTCAATAATATCGACTCGAGCGCGCATAATTTCATTTCCACGGGAGCGCGTGTAAATCAAACCCTAAACCAAGACGGGGGCTGCAGCCAGCAGCTTTGAGAGCGTCATACAATGGATTATAGTTTGACAGAAGCAAGCACACACTTCGCTAGCGCATTCCAGCCTTGAGCGCTCGAACTTCCGAAAACGAAACCAGATTTTGCTACATTTTGGCTAGCTCGAAACATTTTTTTTTTTTTTTGATACAGGGTGTCTTTTAGCTATAATCTAGACTAAGAGAAATGTGTACCTTCCCAAATTATATTTATGTCGCCGTACTATATAAGTAATAATTGTGTAATATCGTTACGTTCATATAAAATACGGAGGGTGTCACCGGACCTTCGTCTGAAACAAAAAGTCTGCTATAGACCGACACGCTGTTTACAAACAAGCCCACGTTTGCCCACACCATGTGTGGGCACTGCGCGTGCGCAGAAACCAAATTTGGAAGGAGTGAAGCGTCCGCGCATGCGCAGTGCCGTCGACAGCGCCACCGCAGCTGCGTGACGTCAGCGCCGCGTGTTGGTCTATATATACCGAGCGGGTTTCTATTAGAATTGAGTAGGAGTGTCGGGTTGTTAGTGCCTCTGTTCGTTGTTTGTGTATGTAGATGCTTGTATGTTGATCTTGTGGTATGTGTTGTGTTGTGTTGTGATGTATGTGTTGGTATGCTGCCGTCCGTGTTCGAGCGTGTCACTTCCACAAATGCCAAAATGTCTTTCATTTTTGTAGTTTTCCGCATACTCACTAGGTGGCGCAAGCAGCCGCCCAATTTTATTTTAGCTTTGTTTGTACGTAGTCCATTTATGTGTAAGGAACCACACCACATAGCTACAGTCTAGTAGAAAAGTAACCGCGTGTTTAAATGGCGCCGGCGTTCAGTTCGTCTTCGTTCGCTGGCCGTTTCGGTAGCCGATTCGTACCCGGAAAGCCGCAAAATTTGCGTACACACGAGGTATGAGTGGATACGTCGAAACGTCGCGTACAACTTTGCTCGCGGTAAAGAGGTGAGCGGGACGTCGGTAACGCCGGTCGGGTAGGGTCGGGTCGGGTCGGTGTCGGAGCTATTCGTCGTCGCTCGCGGCAAACGGGCTTTTTCAATAAAGTTCATGTCCGTGGTCGCGAAAAGATAACTGCTGTGGAAATTACCCGGCGTCGGTGACAATGCAACCGGCTTGAGGCCTCGGCGATCGGCTGAACCGCCACGCGAACGAGACCTGCTCGATGGGGAAGCACGCTGCTGGATGCAGTCGATGGTCGCTCCCACTGTCGCGTAATCGCCGTAATGGATACGGCGTCGGCGCTTGGGTGTGAATGCTTGCAGTAGTTCAGCACGTATGGACGATTACGAACGAACACGTGCAAACTACGCTTTCGCTGCGGCGAAAAGCCGTGTAAAGCGCTGGGCCGCGCTCGTCGAACCCGTCTTGCGTCAAACGGCCGCCATTGTAAAAAAACACCCCTAGACGTGTGATCGCAGAACGAAGTACACGTTCAAAGATGTTCATTTTACACGAGACCTCGGGTGCAAACGAAATACACCGAGCCTCGCGTGTAAAACGAACACCATTTGGGGAGTCCGCCCTGGGACAACGGTTTACACGTCCAGGGGTGTACTTTTTCGCTGTGTGTGTAGATTGACCTAAAATTATGGTGCCTGGATCGCGTCTCCGAGCGGTGTGTTTAGCGTCCTATCCCGCCCACACATCACATGATGGTCCCAAAGTGGCGACAAATGACGCCACAGAAGCCGGGGTGTCATGCTGTCGGATGTCGCGATCCTGGCAGTTGGCGCTAGAAATTAGACCTGTGCGCCGCCGCGCCGCGCCGCCGCCGCCGCCTGTTTTGCTCTCGCCGCCCTGCGCCGCCGCCGGAACCCCCAGAGCCAGCACGCCGCCGCCGCCGCCGCACAATAAATTCGGCGCGCCGCCGGCGCCACCATCTTTTTTTTTTTTTTTTTTTGGGGGGGGGGGGGGGGTAATTGGTGTTTTTTTTTTCTGCTTCTGTGTAAGTTATACCTACTATATTATGCATAAAAAATGAATAGATACACTTGTGTCTGTATGCTTTTTCCCTTTCATTTTTACTCCTGTAAATATATCAATAAATGTAGAAGTTCCATAGAAAATGGAGACACGGAACGATAAAAAAGAATGAACAAAACAACAAGTCTCAAGCACAGTTTGTAGTTTATTTGAACAACGAACGTTGTTCATATACCTCAAGACCCTCACCACCAAAAAAAGAAACACCTCCCCTTCACTAGGTCACCGATAGCCGGACACTCAGACAGAACCCATGGTTCATGATTCAGACATATCTAAATGATTCACACAAACCAGCCACCCTGATGACCTCGCTTGAGGGCTGACCAGCCACATGCGATAACAGGCAACTCCAGCTCCAGCGCAGCCCTTACAATTTTTAGAAAACCCACAAAACAGGACCTTATAGAGACACAAAAAACGCTTCATATCACTGTCCAGTGCTAAGGACGGTGTGCTTACACAATTACCAGAGGTCACAATACGCATATGGTCTCCCTCAGAACTCTCCTACCATTGCTGATTGTTGGGCGAGTTGGTATTGTGCGTGAGAAAACATGATTGCGCTTCAAGACATAGAAAGAAGAAGAACACCACAGAGCGCTTACTTTCAACTGATTTAATCCAAGAGCCTCAGCGTAGATACACACTGCGTCACCGCACCACATCTCAACCGATCCGTGGCCCCGCCGCGGACCGCAAATACTCTTTTTCTGTTAACCATTATTTGCTTCTTCCACTGTTCTCGCTAGGCACAAAGATAAGACTGTTAGAGAGATAATTGAGGCGGACGCCATCAATCGTTCCGGCACGTGTTGTACACGTGCTTTTTTCGGGCACCCTTGAGCAGGGTGTCGAACCGGAACCGAACCGAACCGAAAACCGGAACAGAACCGTTATTTTTAGCCGAACCGGAACTGAACCGAACCGAAATCTTCGCCGCCATCTTGGAACTGAACCGGAACGGAACCGGAAAAAAATATAACGGTAACCGGTTCAAAACGGTTCACGGTAATTTTTTTTTGTTAGTATTACAAATTTATTATTTGGGAATAAAAAATTGGCACGTGAATTCCTCTAAGTATTGATCAAATCGTCATATACAGAATTCCAATGTATAATAAATCCTGGTTTTTTTGCGGCGCTTTCTTATTGGCACGATGGATAGCCATGTGTCACATCGTCACGTGACGTCATAATGTCAAGACATGCTGTCAAGTAATGTCAGATCACGTGACCCCGTGACGTCACGTGACTCACCGCGTAAAGTCGATTCCAATTGAGGACGTCGCTAGATCTATTAACGTTGTTGATACCGTGACGTCACATGAAATCACAACTTCGCACTGAGAGTTCCGTGACATCATGATGTACCCGATTGTCATGATCCCGAGTCAAATGCTCTGGTTCATGACAACCAGTATCGCCAAACATTCGGGTAACGGCTCGTGTTCAACACAAAGATTATGATGGGCCCGAGTCCCACTAGAGCTAGAAGCAAAAGCAAACGAAAGCGACAAGCCTCAGGCACATGCAGCATGGTCGCGATGGTACCTTTATACGGCTTTGAGTTGTTCGGTCCTCGCGAAGTTAGCACGAGTGTTTACAAGCCTGTAAATGGTACCATCGTGTGCATGATACTCGTGTTTGAGCATAGCCTCCTTTATTCTACAAAGCCTGTCAAATCGCGAAATACTCTGGTTTAAGGCTAGCCGCTGTCGTTTGTTCCTGTTTGTCGCTTTAGTGGGGCTCGGGCCCCATTATAGCCCAACTAAAACTATATCTGAAGATTAGCCCATGCTCTGCTTTGGCAACCCTGCTTATGACTATGATAAACACTGACGCTGCATATATTAGGATCAGATCACGTGGCTGATAGTTCTAATTGCGAGTTGAGGAGGGGAAAGCTGTTTCATTTCTTTCTTTCGACTGTCTCCCATATCTCGGAGGGGCAAACTAATGGATGCTTTTGCAAGTTATCAACGTCAGGGATTACAACTTAGCGGTATTTATTGAACTGAAGGTAAAAAAATGCTGCACGGCCCATTTTACATGTATGCACACCATTGAGGCTCCCAAACATGTTTTCGTTATTGCTGAACTGCCTCAGAAAGTTGTACCGAGAATAGAAGTGTTAAAGGGTCTAAATGTGACGTATTAGTCCGACGTTACATGGAACTATTAGTGTCTACGTGAGGGATACCTGAAAAGAAAGATCCTAGTGGCCTCACGGGGATAGCCAAACGTTGGCAGCCGCTCTAAGTCTCACAGGAGTGTCGTTTTCAAGTTCTCCAAGTTTCGACCGCCCTGTATTTTGTTTAACCTTCACAGTTTGGTGCAAAGTAAAAGCAAGGAAGAATTACTGTTAACGAATGACACAAATATAATTGTCGAGTGAACACCACTCAATACGGAGCAGGCAACCCCTGAGGAATAAAAAGTATCTTGAGGAGCAACTAAAAAAAAAGGGAGTGGGGAGGGGGGTAGTTTTAAAGCATACTGTGTCGTAAAGATTCCTCTACCCCGCACTTTCGGCGCAGACTAGAAAGCGTGGCCTGGAAACGATAGTGACAGATGGGTAGCTGGTACAACTTTTATTTGTAAAAACACTCTTGCCAGAAAGAGCGTTTTCGCCGTGCCAGATACTCGCGCCGTGTCTAACGACGATGCACCAACAAAAAAAAATGTGTGCCTCTCAAATACATAGCTTGCACTGAGCGCGAAAAGTTTGCAGCGTGCATTTTGCCCCATCGGATTTGATATTCTCAGCAAGAACAACTTTCAATGACAACCAGTATCTAGTGCGATTACGTCACGTGCAAACCATGTTAAATACTTCAGCTTTCTGGTGAAGTGCGACGTTCGCAACACTAGCAGTATACGTCCAAGGTGTAAAATTGTGTAGTATTTATAGCAGTCTCGCGATGATATACGGCAGCCTAATGAAATGTTGCAGCACATGACTGACAAAGAGCAGAGTCGTGAAGTAAGGCCCCAAAACAAGTGCACGTAAAACCTAAGGTAACATTAGCCTCCCGAGGTAGTATCTCGCGACGTTTCGAGCTGAGGCAAGCTGACGCCCAAAAGTGATTTATATTAGGATTCCAAAAATCTTCTTTTGCCCTGCGCGGAATCTATGTTTAATTAGGGATATAATTGTACGCATTTCTATGCATTTCTTTTTGCAGTAAAGCGTTGTGTAATGGATTATTTAGAACAAATTGCGTGTCATCTCCTTATTTCTGCACATTTCGTGTATTTGCCTTGCGATATATCATGTGACCACAGTGTTTTTTGGCATACCCTGCAACCCAGTATTTTACACTGCAAAACAGCTAACAAAAGCACGTTGCCGAAGACTCAACAGCTGGCGTATTTTCGAGTATCGTCCTTCCGTGTCGGTCTCAGGCAGTTATGTGAACTTCATAAAGTCAAATTTATCGATGATAATACAAATATACTTAATTCCTGTCTGAATATTTGGCAGCATAAATAGAAGATCCTCACCTCAAAGATATATAAGTAAATGCACCTTTAAATTATCTGAAAGATGTTCTGCAAATCTTTTTCGGCGCTTTTATCCTCTATAGACACGTTATAGGTGATTTGGAAAAGCTTTAAATAATGTTGTTGTTTTTTATTTTGAAGCTAGTTTAAATAACTATATGTGTTCCTCACGCATATATAACTTCTCAAATATATAGAAGTTTATTATTGCGTTTTTTATGTGTTTTTATTACCGCATTTTTTTACTGGAACGAATGATGGAACTATGACGATTGCACACTTAAACTCCCAGAAAGTGTCCCATTAAGTAGCTTCCGAATTGAGTAGAGCATGAAATCCCACTTTGTTCTATTTAACAAAAATCATCAATTAGAGAGGGTGATGCTTATTTGCAAATTAAATTGACCGGCATTTTGTCAAGAGCAAACCTCAGAACCAGGCTATGCCAGTTTATCCAATATAGAAAATGTTCACATGGGTAAGCACTGTTTTAAGTCAGATTTGATCTCAGTACGAAGGTTCTCGAAGGTTCTCAGTGAACAATTTCAGCCACTCCTTTTCGCATGATTCGTCGCCCCCATCATGGTGCTAAGAGCAAACAATGCTAGTTAGAAAAAACAAGCATTGTGATTGTCGCTTAGTGTTTTTATAAAATACAGAGTGGAAGGACTTGTCCCGTGACTTTCGTGACATTTTTAAAATTATATTGCCTTAAGCTCAGTCGTCTCGTTGTCATATATTGTGAAACGTATTCCGTAAAACACATTTTATGGTATATATGGCGACGAGGTGCCCATTTCATGATTTTATTCACTGTAATTAATTTCTTAGTTCAAGGGCAAAACCACGATTCAACATCTGATACTGCGATACAAAGTTGTACCAATCACGGGTATTTTAGGCAACCTACTTCACTTCGCGAAAACATTGCGATTCAGGTACGATGTATGTGACTCTGGTAAACGAAGGGAGGTTGAGTCGTATAAACACGACGTTTGGTATGTTAATGTAAATTTTCCTTTCTTGTTGTGTAGGTATAAATAACAGAATTTTATAATTTTTGTACCTGAAAATAAAACTGAATTGAACAAACGATAAAAAAAAGAAAACTATATACTGTAAACGACTTATTTTTCGTGGGCTCAATATTTCGCGATTTAAGTCAAAGCTGAAGTTTTGGAATAATTCGTGGGTTGTAATTTTCTCGACGCGGTGGAATCTCACTATAAATTTCAATCTGTTTACATTCTACCGAAATTGTTCGCGGGACCCACTTTTCGCGATTTGTAGGCGATTCGCGAAATTCTCAAGAATAGGTCCTCGCAAAAATCAGATTGTTTACAGCAGTTAGTTTCATGGCCTAAATAGTGCCTATTGACAGAACAACGCAGAAAATATATTCTCAATTTAGCGGTTCAAACCGGTTCGAACCGGTTCGAACCGTTATTTTTGCGCCCCGGAACTGAACCGGAACTGAACCGAAAGCCGTGAACCCGAACCCGAACCGAACCGATAAAAATATCGGTTCGACACTCTGCCCTTGAGGACCACCCGAAAAGGAGGTTAACCTTTCTAATTTGTGCTGAGCTTTGAAAACTAAATTTACACCGAACCTCTCTGCCTCTAATATAAAGTTATGAGAGATTCCAAGGCGGTAAGGCACACACACACAACATTCCTTACAAACGTTTTTTTTTTTTTTTTTTTTTTTACAGGAGCCGGATTAAACGTACGTTCCTTACATCTTGAGCACAACTGTAACAATTCCATCCTGGTGTAATTGTTAAAATGGTTGTGAACGAAAATTGAGCTTGGCAGAAGGTGTTGTCGGTTTTTATCCACAAATGCCTGACAGGAGTGGAGCAACAGTCCATTGTCACTCAAAAACTCTGAGCAATTGATTGAAATATTGAATCCGCATCATGGGAGAAGGTGCGATGTGACAACTGTAGACATCAAGGACTTTTATTACTCTGGATAAGTCGGAGCTGTTAATAAGGGTCAGAAGGTGGTGCGATGTTAATCTAGTGAAGTGGCAGTCTGCCACTGGGATTGATGTAGATAGTTTTATCACCATTCTGGAGTTTCATTTAGAGTCCACTGCCGTGGGCTTTGATGGTTCTCTTTTTATTCAAAAATCAGGGTCTGTGTATCGGGTCGTGAATTGCTCCAGTGTAGTCCGAGATTTTTTTTTTTTAAACAACTTATGTTCACGTTGACACGGTTGTGCGGTCCTTGTCGATTGGACCACACAATCCTGCCATCGCAACAGTCGAATTAAGTACTTATAGACCTAATGTTGTACACGGAAAAGGGCCTGTGCTGGAGGTGCGGCAAGGAATCAGCCAAACCTCTGTTGGCAGCTGACAGCTGTCACTTGAAAATAGTTAAGAGTGGTCTAATTGCGTCTGCGATGGATAACGCCTGTAAAGAATCCCGTATGTTTTGGGTTGTTGAGGCAGTTGAGTTGCAAAAGATGCGTCGTTTGGAAGCGGGCCATCACCACGATGTAATTATTAGAGTTGTGCTCAAGGTACTGAAGGTTTAATCTGGCTCCTGTGGAAAAACCGCTTGTGAAGAATGTTGTGTGTGTGCCTTACTACCATGGATCTCTCATAACTTTATATCAGTGGCAAATAGGTTCGGTGTAAATTTAGTTTTCAAACCTCAGCACAAATTAGAAAGGTCAACCCCCTTTCTGGTGGTCCTCAGCGGCGCCAGAAAGAAACATAAGAACCCAGATGTAACTTTTCAGGCAGGATTTGTGTAAAGGAACCCTCTCATTTCGTCGAAACTCGTTTCGTGGAATTACGTATCGCAGACAACTTTTCATAGGCACACGTTTCACGGACACACGTTTTGTCGACACGGTCGTTTCATCGACTAAGCGAATTGCACGCTGTAGGGACATCTCGTCACGCGTGTATCATATTAGTAAGGGTTCTGATGGAGTTGCCTGTTATCGCATGTGGCTGGTCAGTCATCAAGCGGGGTCGTCTGGGAGGCAGGTTGGTGTGACGATGAATCATTTGGATCTGTCTGAATGCCCGGCTTTCAGTGACCTACACTCTAAAAAAGGGTGTATTCTTAGACCCTTTGTCCCATATAAGACACCCTAAAACTTCAGACGTCGATTTTGTTGTGTCCTTAATACGTAAGAACGCAACTTTATTAGAGTATATATCCAGCCCGTGTGGCTGGCCGTGATTACATTGTGGAGGGTCGCTCCAACGCTCGGCGGGGACGCGCGCGGTCTCGCTGGGGCGCAGAGTCCGCAGGCGCGCGAGGCACGCGAAAACGAAACCTGACACGCGCCCGGTTCGGTGCTCTCCGGACGCGTGGTTCCATCTGGTGCAACGTAGGGGAACCTCAATATACGCGACTCCTCGGTGAGGACCGGGGCGCGAGAACCTGAATACACAACAGATTTGACAGTACTAACTTTCACGAGAGGCTTGATAGCCGTGTGGTACAACTTATTAAAATAGCTAATGTACGTTTTACTGACTACAAAAAAAAATAATGATCGGGGTTTTCTTGGTCCTACTGCAAAACCTCAGTGCTTTCTTTATGTGGTCTTTGATACGTACTTTAGCTATTTAATAAGTTATATCACTCCGTTATCAAGACCCTTGTAAAATGTATGGCCGTCTGTGCGTCGAACTAGAGTTTTGGGGTGCGTTATATGGGACAAAAGGGTGTGTGGTGATACCCTTTTTTTTTAAAAAGTTCTTTTTGGTGGTGAGGGTCTTGGCGTATATATAAGAGCGTTCGTTGTTCAAATAAACTATACCCCCTTTTTTTTTTTTTCAACCAGAAAAGAAAGTTTTGAGCATTTATTTATTTATTAAAGTACCCTCAGGGCCCGAGCGCATTACAGAGGGGGAGAGCACATACATGAAATAACGACGCGAAGACTTACGAGATTCGGTCGTGGGGGAAAAAGCGATGATTTTGGCGCTGGAACGTGTACGTCTCGATAATATATATAGTAGAATCCAGCCACATATATCTTAATTCTCCGCATAAAGGTGGAAATTAATAATGGTTCGCGAGGAGTCGGACCCTTTACTAGAGTTCCTGACGTGAAAACGGGTAAAAAAGCTGTGTTTGAGACTTGTTGTCTTGTCTGTTATTGTTATCGTGCCGTGTCTCCCGTTACTATGGAAGTTCTTTACCAGCTCGCCTGTGTTTTAAAAGTGTTATAACGGAATGACCGATTTTGTAGACTGCAAACCGATTTAATGAAAACTTCGTGAAATAATTTGATACAAGAGGGCTATATTCGCCTCCGTTTTCAGGCTTTTTTCAAACGTATTTTATTTTGATCCACACGCCTGGCTTGTTCCTGTCACGTCGTGCTTCTAGGGGTCCTCCTTTCTCGTTTCCACGCCGGGATCCAGCATCGGGGGTCGAAGTCGAGCCCCCATCCGGTCGAGTCGGGGAGGCTCTCCTTACGGGTCTTCGCCGCCAGCGTATTTGCTTACACTCCCGAGCTCAAAATCCTTGCTTGCGCCCTTGCACATTTTGTTAATGTTGTCATGATCCTCTGCTATGCGTCTAGCCATCGTGGAGGGCGGCGTCGGCGTGATGCGCTTGTAATCGGAGGATCTGCCGCGGCGCAAGGCGAGTTGGTTGAAATCGACGTCAATCACTGCAGGTTGTTTGTAAAAAAAAAAAAAAAAAAAAAAAGAGCTATCGTGCGGCAGCTTGGCGGCAATCCGGTGTGCCTTGCGGGGTAAACCCGGAAATGGTGTAGGTTTGATTGTTCACATTGGTAACGTACGGTCCGTGGAAAAGCAGGCCAAGTTTCGAGGTAGGAAGGCCGTTCGTGAACCCTACCCTGTCCCTGACGCTGTATGAAGCTGGTCGATGTTTTGCATCGTAGGAACGCTTCATGCCATGAAGGTAAGCGAAGTTCGCGTTTGCAGCGTCGCAGTTCGCGCGGACGTCGCCGACCTCGTCGGGAAGCGGGGAAAATTCCATTGGTCGACGTGGGGCAAAGTTGAACAGGAGTTCGAACAGTGATGTCTGGGGGGCTATGTTGCGCTTTTTGCACTCCCAGGAGACTAGGGAGAGGGAAGTGACGTCAGTGGCACAGCAAACGCAGATTGGGTTTTGATTTCGTTTTCTTCTGTCAACATCCAATCCGCGTTTGCTGTGTCGTTGACGTCACTTCCCTCTTCCAAGTCTCCTGGGAGTCCAAAAAGCGCAACATAGCCCCCCTGGAGTCCGGCGTACGGCTGCTGGTTCACTTGAAAGCTGGTTGCCTGGAGATAATCGCTCCAATTAATGGTCGATGTCGCCGTTGACGTTCTTTCGCGCAGACATGGAAGGATTTTTCCGTTGGCGCGTTCGACAAACCCGTTACCTTCGGGAGCTTAAAGTACTGTTAGGGATGCTCTGAATGTGCCTGTCGGCGAAGTGCCGCGAAGCCGAACGAGAGGTTAGGACCCTGTCGTTGTCGGTGATGACGGCTTCCGGCGTACCGAATGAGAGTACGAGTTCTAGAAATCGAAGGACGTGCTCGGTCGACTTGTTAGGCACGGGGCGCGCGACAAGCGCGTGGTGAAGTGGAACGCGGTGATAAAATACCTGTTGTCGTCGGTCCTCACCGCGGCTGCCAGCCGGCGACATATTCTCTTACAAACGAGAATAAATAAGACGCCGAAGTACCTGATTCTTCTAACAGACGCACTCTTCACAGCGAAGGCCCATGTATACCTCTCCAGAAAAAAAAAAATGGAATAAAAACGTGTGTTCCTTTTTATGGTATTTGCATCTTGCTTTCCAAATTCAAATGACTCCTTTCTCTCACCCCTTCACTCTCTAATTTACACCCCCCCCCCCCCCCTCCCCTCCCTCTTCCGCGCCACGCCGCCGCCGATCCGTTGATCCCCACGCCGTCAACACGCCGCCGCCGGAGGTACAAACACCGGCGCGCCGCCGCCGGCGATTTCTGACCGGCGCACAGGTCTACTAGAAATTCTGGCGAAAAGCCATGGCCTCCGAGATCCCGAAGCTCGCGAACACATTTCCGGCCGTCCCATTCGTGCGGAGAGGGCGTAATTGGAAAAAGAGAAGGAGGCGGCGTCTCTCCGCGGGGAGGCGCTCCCAACCCAGTCATCGACAGCATGCCGCGAGGCAGAAGAGTTCAAGAAATAGTCTTGTTATGTCGGGTTACTGCAACTTCTGCTTACAGATTTGTGTGTATTGTGTGCAACGTAGATAGACAAGTTGTGATGCTTATTTAAATATTTAATTCGAAATATTCATCTGGACATGTGGCGAGTAGCGCGCTACGAGCGCGCCGTTTGATATATCGGACTGCAATCTGTAGCGCCTATAAAATTAAAAAAAAAAAAAAAAAAGATCAGCTCCGTGCCTAAAAAAAATGGATTTCCCTAAATAAAAATAACCGAGCTGCATTTTTTTTTTTTTTTTTTGCACGTTGTTTGACGTAGCTTTTTGAGCCTGAGCACGAGGTTTGGTATTATATATAGTGCAGTCCGGTGTTGTCCTCTTAATATTTTTAATATTTATTACGCAATTTTTACGGGTCATATTGCGGTGTTTGCTTTTACTAGAGGTACCTTCAAGCCGGGGCCACACTGCTTATACATAATACAAAAGTCAGTCTGCAGACATCAGTCACCACGATATCCGTGATTCAAATGCCGCGTGCCAAGTGTCTCCTTGAAGTCGTTGCCATGCGGCATTCGAAGCTCAGATCACGTGGTGACTCGAGTTTGAATCTGTTTGCAGACTGTCTTTTGTAGGATGTACAAGCAGCGTGAACCCGGCTTTAGTGAAAAAAAAAAAGATGGCGTTGAGACACAACCACCTCGCAACAATTTCGCCATTTTTTTTTATAAACTTCATGATAATTGTAGGTACTGATTCAAAAGGTGGGGCGTTATCTTCTGAACGTCTAGTTTTTGGCACATTCAGCACAGACCACCGTACCCCGTTAGGCACCTTGTGATGTAATTTAATTGATATGCAAACAGACAATAGGAACTTAAGAAAAAGAACTCTGGCATATTTATGAATTCCAACCTTGTTCCAACCTGGTTTATTCGGTATTCCAATCTGGTATATTTACAGATTCCAAGGCTTGAATTTTTAGATTAGACGCGAAGTACTTTGCGATGCAGTGACTTTACACAGTTTCTTTCGATACGCTACCCTGTCTGTCAGTCATAGTCATGCCTTTGTACACCAGAAATGGCCGTACAAACTTCTCTATTACAATCCTAGAACTTCTTGTCTCATGGTCGTGTCTTGCGGCTCAAATAAAACTGCTAAAAAATGTTAGCTATATATATATATATATATATATATATATATATATATATATATATATATATATATATATATATATCCAGGGATGGGCAAAATACATGCAAATATGTATCAAAATACAAATACAAAATACTTCGTCAAAAATTTATTTAATTACAAATCTAATTACACTTAAAAAAAGCATTTAAATACAAGATACAAGTACAACCAAATGTATTTGGTCTCCTCCAAATACTTTTCCAAATACATTCCTCAAAATTTGCGTCAGCGACTTCAGAGCAACTGCAACGGGTTTCTGGGTATCTCCTTCTAATTTTGCATCGCACACTCGGGAGTTAGTGTGTGAGGCTCTAGTAACGTAATAAAAATATAATCACAAAAAGATATAATCAGCTTGGACGTAATAGGTGAAAAAAGTACAGAGCTTCAAGCAGCTTTTTTTTTTTTTTTTTTTTTGTCAATTACATTTTGGTGTAGACAGACAAATAACCGAGAGGACCAAGACGCGCAGCACTAGCTAGACAATTTTTTTATTGTAGCAACTCACATCAGTTACGAAAATCTGGACGACCCGCGCATTTAGAATGTTCCAGGCAAAAATATGGATGGAAATCAGGCTGGAAAGCATCAAGTTGTCACAGACACTTATTTACCCAGTCTGCCCGTGAACTTCGATTTCGTCACTATTCTTGCCCTGGACTAGCACCGTAGTCACAAAGTGCCTAAAGGCTTGTGCTTGATTGAGAGACACTGCATTCGGTGCAGAACGTAGTTTTCTTACTGCTCTGGACAGTGACAATAAAATTGAGGGATGTATTTTCGCCCACAAAATTGTATTTAATTACAATTGTATTTGAAATAACCACGTTTTAGTATTTAAATACACACGTCAAATACATTACCCAATTTTTAATTAAATACAAATGCAAAATAAACAAAGTATTTGAAATACGTATTTCAAATACTTGTATTTGAAATACTGCCCATCCCTGTATATATCCATGAGTAGAAACAACCATGCTGTACTTTTCTTCTTTTTGTTTTAATTTTCGCACGTTGAGTGACGTAGATTTTGGATCCTAAGCGCAATGTTTGATACTGCAAAAGTGCAGTCCTCGTGTCATTCTTCTTTTCGTATTTTGTTATTATTTCTTACGTAAATTATGCGGGTGATATTGTTGTTTGCTTGCACTATAAGCACGTTTAGGGCAAAAATTATGGCAGTAAGGTACGACCACCTCGCAATGATTTTGTCTATTCTTTATATTAACTTCGTGATATTTGTAGGGAATGATTCAACAGATAGGTAGTTTTCTCGTAACCGTCTAGTTTTTGGCACATGCAGCACAAACCATCACATCCCGTTATGTAGCTGGCACTTTGTAATGTAACGTTTTACGCAAAAAAAAACCAACAAACAAGGTGTAAAAAAAAAGGTCTGGTTTATTTATAAACTTTCACCTTATTCCAACCAGATTTATATACAGATTCCACAATTAAAAACTGTAAGCATATTTTTTTTTTTTTTTTTGTATTTGTTAGTGTTATTTGTGGCGAAAATCTGCAGGCAGTTTGCTAAGAAAAATCACCTCGATCGTCCTTTTCTGAGACCAAACCCACGCGGAAAGGACGGAAAAGCAAAAATGACAAACAGCAGTCAAACAATTCAGACCTGAAAAATAAGGGCAAAACACGGACAAAGCTAAATTACCCACTCTCGTTGCGTACAGCCTAGAAAAATATGTAAAACAATATCGCCGCCTTTTGCGGTGGTCTGCGAGAAATTATTCGGGAAAAGCAGCCCTCGGGGGAACCTCTCCACCCATATTGGGGATGCACGCAGTCGTACGTACAGATGGTTCACGCCGGCCAGAGTGCGCGTTGTGTAGGCGCGTATGTGTGCGTATCGATGGGGAGAAGCGATGGTATGAAGGCGGCGCCGCCGGGGACAAAACAGAACGCCGCGCCGTTATTCCTCTGGAAGAGCATACAGTGCACACACACCGAACCGTACAAAAACATGCACGCACACACACCTGCCTCAGCATCTGTTTCTCCCCCACCCGCGCGCGCTTCGGGATTGCAGTAAAAGATTGTCCTGTCTGTATCGTCCTTGATGTGTCTCCACTTTCTAAACGTTTAAAAAGCACCAACACGCTCAAATAGTACGAGTTCACCAAAGATGAACTCCATATTGTCTCGGTGCGCCTAGATTTTATCGTGTTTCCAACTGCTGGGTCGAGGTCACGTGGCCGGACGGTGTGGCGCGCTTGCATTACGATCTGCGTGGAGGTGACGACCGCAATGATCGTCTGCTAGCGTCTCTACCTCTCCGCCCGCTTTCCTCTTCGCCACGCGTCAACGCAACGTATTCGTACTTGAGACCAATCAGCTCGCAGGGCTCACAACAAGGAGGGCTCACGAGTTGTCCGCCATTATGTTGCAAACATATTTCCCCCGAGTTGAGTTGCCTTCTCTCTTAAATATAGGTTCTCTTGCTAGCAGGTCTGGGATGTGGCGCCATCTAACGTAAGTGCCACAAACCATTCGCTGTTGATTCGGTTTCGCTTCCTTCTCTCCGGTAGCGCAGGCGACCGAAACGAATAACACGAACGAAAAATTATAAAATCACGCCTCATAAGTCTCTGCAACACATTAAACTCTACGAACAGATAACATTCCTCGAAGCAGCCATTGTTAGGCAGAAAAGCCGTCTGCGTGTGGTGGGCAGACGGCTGGGGGTTGTGGCGTGCCCACTGATCTCTATGTCTATTTGCTGGATCGCGTTTGACCAGCTCCTCCTATGGACCGGAATGCGGTCACTGGCGGCCATCTTTAGGTAGAGTTATATCATCTCTAGCCATCATAGTAATATGGCGGACAGCGCAATGGCGGCAGGCTGCCATAAAAATAGCCGTAGATCTAGTACACTGTACCGTGGGTGACATTTCGTGCTTGATTGAAGTTGTTCGACGAAGCAGATTCTTGAAACCCGGCGTGAACGGTAGCCTCATCTTTGAGGACCCGGCAAAAGTTCTACGAAAGCGCAGCACCGGGGGAAAGCAGCGCAGCTCGCATCAAAAGCAGACTCCGTACCGTCGTCTGCTTTCGATGCTTCTTTCGATGCGACTTTCGATACGTGCTGTGCTGCTTTTCTCCCGGTGCTGCGGTTTCGTGAAACTTTTACCAGGTCCTCAAAAACCGGACTACTGTTCACGCCGGGTTTCAAAAACATGTTTCGTCAAATAATTTTATTCAAGCACGCAATATCACCCACGCTATTTTGACCGCAGCCTGCCAACCCACCTGCCAAAACGCTATCTGCCATGGATGAATGATAGCGGCTGCAGAAGCTTACATTGGCTAGAGGTGATATAACTCTACCTAAAGATGGCCTCCAGTGACCGCATTCGCGGAGCGGGCAAACGCGATCCAGCAATTGTCATAGAGATCAGTGGGCGTGCCCCTGTAATCCAGCTGCCTGGAGGCCTGGGCTAGACGGACGGGTTGAGGCTGGGAGTTCTGTCCCTTGGCGACCTATGTTGATCGGGTGTCCGCGCTAAGCTGGGCGTCGATATGGTGACCCCAGGTGACCCCGGGGCGACCAGGTCGCCTAAGGAGGAGCGAACCGGCCCAGGGCGGAAACGCAGCAGGCAAAAGCTCCCGCGTCCTGCAGTAGTGGGATCGCACCTGTGAATGGGCGCCATGGGGTAGCCCAGCCGACACATCCGGACCTAGTCCTCATTTTTTGACACCTGGGAAAGGATATCGTACCTGCCGACACCCGTTGTAGTCACGAAATACGTTAATTCTGGGTGAAAATATTCACGTTTTTTTAGGCCTAACTTTTTAAATCAAAGTCACCGTCACGAGGTCGACTCTCGCCACCTCCAAACCTTTATCTTTTATTTATTTACGTGCCATTTTGGCCAACTTTTGCTTTTTCTTTTTTTATGCATATTTTTGTGACAAGTCTGAGACTTTCCCGGTCAGTAGCGTGTTCGCCGTTTTATGAGAATGCTCTAATGCCTAACCGAACAAGTGCACCGCCGCCAGTGATGCCTGTTAATCTAATTTCTTCGATCGAAGTCAACGTCACTAGGTAGGGTGACCAAACATCCCGTTTTGGCAGGGACAGTGCCGTTCTTGAGGTCCATTTCTGCCGTCCCGTCTTTTTATTCCAATAAAGAATCATGTCCCGTTTTCGGAGGAGTACATTGTTTCGAAATGGGCACCAAGCGAGTAGAAACATCCCGAAACTATGGCTACTCCTTACAAGTATATTTTACAAAAATAACCGTGGGTACTTTAAAATATTTACCCAGAGAGTAAAATTTAGAAGTGCTAATGCCCACAAACACTCTTTCTCTCGCGAACACGCGTGAGTATAAATATTTTGCCGAGTTACTGGTTATAGCACGGATGCAGAATTTCATTAAATGTTTTCTCCCAATCTCAAAGTTTATTACGCCCCCCGCGACCCCCCCCCCCCCCCCCCCCCCCCCCCCCCCCCCCCCCCCCCCCCCCCCTTCGCTGGAATGTCCCGTTTTCTACTTTGAGGCATATGGTAACCCTATCACTAGGTCGACTTTCGCCATTTCCAGAAATTTTTTTAAAATTTATTTATGTGCCCGATTTTTGGCTTTTTTATGCATGCTTGTGTGACTGCTCTAATGCATAAACGAACAAGTTCACCGCGAGCCTGTTCATCTCGAATTTTTTTTTTTTTTTTAATAATGCAAAGATGGAGACAATATACATTACATTACATCATCCATAATTCAGTTTGTCAACATGCAAAAAAAAAAAAAAAATCCGTAGAGAAAAATTATCCTGTGCATAATATACACAAAGCATACTATTACAAGTCGTCTTATAAAGTGGTTATGAATGCACAGGGCATTGTACTTTTCGACACACCCTCGTAAGTGAATTTTAAATTATTTTTTCTTGATTTTGAGAAGCTGGCAGGACAGATATGCTTTGGGTGTCGGCACCATTACCCTCCTGTTTACTGACTTGTGCTGACTTGTATTTCCACACAAATAAAAAAATGAAGGAACAAAAACATGCACCTTCCTTGAAGTGGCAACTGCAAACGCTTTGAAGGCTGCCTTTACAAGCTGTCCGCATTGTTTCTCTGGATCGCCCGAATCCAGAGCTGCCACTTTCTTCGAGTGCAGGCTAGTAGAAGGAAACCCAAAGAAGCTTAAACCGCGACAACGCTTGCTGTCGTTCCTGCAGCCAACAACGAGACAGCGCTAGGGCCTGTCGGAAAACTTCGAAACGCGCGACCACCGCTGCCTCCAGCAGTCCCCAGCCGGACGCACCACGCCACCGAAAATGGCGGACTCCTGTCTGCTGGTGCCGCGCATGCGCAGCGGAAACCCCGGAAAAGGCCCATTATCACTGAAAAAAAAAATGTGGACGAAACGTCGCTAAACTAAATGGTATAGGACTCCCTCTTTGACACCTGCGAACTCAATGTATAGTCAATTTCCACACAATGCAAGGAGCATGTAAATGGAGTAGGCGTTCGCTTTCCGACAATCCCGTTGATCTTTCGCAAACTTGTGTGTACTCTGTCGCACAATGCCACTTTCGGATGCAGAACCTGTGAGGCAGCTCTTTACGCGTACATCTGGGGAGCATTCTTTTCGGAAGCGATCACGGATATTTAGGGTTGTTCGTTTTCGGGTTTTATATTTTTTTTTTTTTAAATTCGGGAGGTAAAAATCGGGTGCTATTTTCAAGCTGATAATTGGGGAGAAATCGGGTTTTTTGTGGAAACATTCCGAAATTCGGGTTTTTTTCGGGTTAAATTTACAAATGTACTCAGTAATACATTTTTTTTTTTTTTTTGTATTGGAGCAAAATACGAGCTCCCTAAAGGCCCGTTCCCACATGCAGCGGAGCGCTACAAGCATAGCGCTTACCTCGCGCTAAGCGCGTGCTGACGGTAGCGTTCACCAGCTTTGTATCGCACCGTCAAATCTGTTGCTCATGGCAGACGATACGTAGCTGACGGCACGTGAGGAGCGCTACATCAGCGCTTCGCTGCATGTGAGAACCGGCCTTGACGCTAACGTGTTGAAATTGGGGGTCTGTTTCAAGCTGGTAATCGGGGGGACATCAGGGTTTTCCAGCTCCGATTGCCGTCGGGGGCTTCAAGGGAAGCACCACCCACGGAATCCTGCTCTCCCGCAGGTGTGAAGACGACCGTTCCAGGGACGGTCGTTGTTGTTCGTTGTTCGTGAGAAAGGTTGTGGACGCCAGCGAGATGGCCATGCTACCCGAGAGCTGGGTGTCGACACCTCAGAGGTTGAAGGGGGATTGATAGTGCATTTCACATGCTGCAGGCATCAGGGCCGAAGCTGCATGGCGTGCCGAGGCGGTTCCACCTGCATAGCGGGGGGACGGAAATGTTTCTCCGAAGCCCCAACGCGTATTGTCGCTTTTCCTCAGCCGGCCTCCGTATAAAATGTCATGGTGAGTTAGTCGCGCTCGTTGGGCGGTATGTTCGCTAGCGTGTGTGCACAGCAAAGTCCGTGCGTAAAATAAAAAAAAAAAGGTTTGTTATGTGGTTTTTGAATTCGGGGAGAAATCGGGTTTAACCCGATTCTACTGAAACATGTTCGGGGTGTAAAAATCGGGTAAAATCGGGTTTTACCCGAAAACGAACAACACTACGGATATTCACCACGGGCGCTCACCACTCATTTCCAACTCTTCAATCAGTGTTGTACGGAACGGCGTTCCAAGGAACGGCGTTCCTGGAACGCGTTCCTTTTTGGAGGAACGAAGGAAAGCCGCCGTTCCATTTTGCATCGCTGGAACTGGAACGGGAACGCGTTACATTTTTACTGGAACGGAAAGAGTAACGGCGTTCCTTTTTTCGTCCAGCGGGGTGATCTTTATTTTATTTCTAACAGGAAAAGTATACGAAAGTACAAAAACAATAGCTTTACAAAGTGCAGGATCTGTTTAACGCTTTGGCTACTAATCTTATAGATTATTTTGTGTGGTCCTCGCTTGCTAACAGTTTCGGGTGCAGGAGAGCTGCGGGCACTGATACTTTTTTGAGTGCCCGAAACTGTGGTACAAAAAGCAAAACTTTTAGTCGTATAGGAAAAGACAAAGGAAGAGGGTTGTTTCAAACTCAGCTGCTTTTTTTGGTTCCACGAATCCTCATACACCCAGAAATATTTTTCCAACTACAGCCATTTTTGAACTTCAATAACGAGACCTCCAATTACAACAAGATCGCAGGTTGCCAGATATCGGACTCACCCTTGTATTCCGACCATTATTCACTTAAAAGATACACAAAAAAATAATAACCTTTATTCCTACAATTGTCCCCCACCTTCAAACTGAACAACAAATCTAACCTTCACAACGAAGTATTTCTAGCTTTCAAGACAGACTTTCCAAAAGCCCCCACCCTCTCCTTAACTTGCTCGTCTTACGGACAGCAACATCGAGAAGCAACTGTTGTTAAGTTCTAACACAGGACTCTGTTGAATTGAAAGGTGTGAGGTAGTTGGAAAACGCTCGTGCAATCTTGGATAAAAGTACATTCGACTCGTCTCAAATTATCCGCTACAAACATGGAGATGGTTAATAGCTGAGATTTTTAACATGAACATATCAACAAATGAAACCCTGCTTCCGCGTGTTTTCTTCTCCTGTTGCCCTTCCATCACGACATACAAAATCGTAAGCTGACTATTAATGGGATAGATAAAAAAAAAACTTTGATTTAACTAAATATGGTAATTATAAAAAAAAAATACAAATGTAACGTATATGTAACGATACGTTCCATTTCTTAAACTGTAACGGGAACGAGTTCCTTTTTCACAGATGGAACTTGTAACGGGAACGCGTTCCAAAAATCAGAAGGAACGAGGAACGACCTTTCGTTTCTTTTTTTGAGGAACGTGTACAACACTGTCTTCAATGGACAAAACAACTCTTCTCGAAGTACAGAACGGCGAGAGGAAGAAACATAACAGCAAAGGAATCGCACGGCAAACGGTTCCCCCAACACATGTCGTCGGCTGAACGCCCCCCCCCCCCCCCCCCCCCCACACACACACACAAAAAAAAAAGAAAAGAAAAAAAAGGAAAAACGGAGGCGGAAAAAAAAAGAAAAAAAGCACACGTACAGGTGTAGCCACGTGACTTCCTCACCAAATTCCCAATCTCGTGTTATTGGACGTCTTTAGTCTTTTGATGTCAAAATGCCGTCTGTGCTGTAGAATATACCTGTCAGGATTTGCATAGCGATTTTGTACAATCTAAATAATTATTTGCCTATTCTGACCTTGTTGGCTTATTAGTTTTATATCTACCGAGACATGTCTTACAAGACGTCATTGGCCCCAAGTGACCATAATTGGCGTATACATTTTCGATGTGATGGACTTCAAATGGCTCTAAATGACTAGAAGTGATGATTATTGATCATTATCGTACTTTTTTGTTTGTTTACACATATGATCACGGCTTCAAGTAGCTCTTGTTGGCTATTAGCATCTTCTTTTACCGGATTGACCTGAAATTGTGGTGCCTGGATCGCGTCTCCGAGCGGTGTGTTTAGCGTCCTATCCCGCCCACACATCACATGATGGTCCCAAAGTGGCGACAAATGACGTCACAGAAGCCGGAGTGTCATGCTGTCGGATGTCGCGATCCTGGCGGTTGGCGCTAGAAATTCTGGCGAAAAGCCATGGCCTCCGAGATCCCGAAGCTCGCGAACACTTGCCCGGCCGTCCCATTCGTGCGGCGAGGGCATAATCGGAAAAAGAGAAGGAGGCGGCGTCTCTCCGCGGGGAGGCGCTCCCAACCTAGTCATCGACAGCATGGCGCGAGGCCATGCTGTGAATCAGGAAAAACTCTGGAACCAACTGGAGGGATATGGGCTAGAGGGAACCATGGTTAAGTTTCTAGAACGGGTTTATACGGAGAATAGGGTGGTTATAACATGGGAAGCCGAAACTACAAGACCAGCAGCAATAAAAAGAGGTCTTAGACAGGGTTGCCCATTGTCTCCCTTGCTCTTTATGATATACCTCAGTGAAATGGAAAAAAGTTTAGAACGGTGCAACCTAGGTTTTGACCTGACTTACATGGAGGAAGGACATGAAGTAAATCAAGTATTGCCAGGGTTAATGTATGCAGACGACATTGTACTCATATCAGAAAGTCGTGAGACAATACAGGAACTGATTAAAATTTGCAGAGGGAAGGGGACAATTTAGGACTAAAATTTAGTAGGGACAAGTCTGGTATAATAGCTTTCAACGACGAGAAGGGGGAGCCCCTGGAGATACAGGACACATTAATAGAACACGTAGAAAAGTACAAATATCTGGGAGTATGGTTAAGTGAAGGAAGACGGTATCTAAAAGACCATGAGATATTGTAATAAAGAAGGGGAAACGAGATTCGGCTATCATGAAACACAGGGCACTATGGAACTATAATAGATATGAAGTTGTTAGGGGTGTATGGAAGGGAGTCATGGTGCCAGGACTGTCATTTGGGAATGCGGTATTGTGTATGAGGTCAGATATTCAGGCAGGTTTGGAGATACAGCAAAGGATTGTGGGTAGGTTGGCATTGGGGGCACATGGGAATACACCAAATGAGGGAGTACAGGGGGATATGGGTTGGGCATCTTTCGAGAGTAGAGAAGCGATCAGTAAAGTAAAATTTGAACAAAGACTAGCTGAAATTGAGGATACACGGTGGGCAGCGAAAGTGTACAAGTATCTATATATGAAAAGTCTTAACACTAGGTGGACAAACCGAACCCGCAAGCTGAGATTTAAATACATTCAACGAGATGGAGCCGATCAGAGCATAACAGTAGAAAAGGGAGTAAAGGAAACAGAGAGGAAATTGTGGGAAGAGAGAATGCAGGGGAAATCAGCTTTAGCAATATACAGGGCACAAAAACAAGAAATAAAGAAGGAACAGCTGTATGATAATTCAGTGGGGAGCTCTTTGTTGATTGAGGCCAGAACGGGGGTGCTGCGAACGAAAACGTATAGGGCTAAATTTCAGGAAGTAGACACTCTGTGTGACGTATGCAACCGCGAAAGGGAAACCACAGAACATGTAATTTTAAGGTGCACGGGGCTTCGTCCCACCCTCTTGGGGGGGGGGGATGACTACGGATTTGGAGGGGGCGCTGGGTTTTCCGGACATGAATGTACGAATGGATAGGGAAAGAATTACGATAACTAAGAGGAGATTGGAAGATTGGTGGAAGAGATCTAGGGAAGGATAAAAAAAAAAACAAAAAACAAATACATATAAAAATAGGCAATAAATTCAATTTAAAAGAGGGGGAACTGTTATAACAAAATTCATACAAAAAAAAATAGTAAAAGGGATGACGAAATGTTAGGCTAGGTGGCGCAAGCTGCCGCCCGATACAAAGGGTATAGCCATTACCATCCATCCATCCATCCAGAAGAGTTCAAGAAAAAGTCTTGTTACGTCGGGTTACTGCAACTTCTGCTTACAGGTTCGTGTGTATTGTGGTAGAGCGGTGAAGAGCTGCTCTGGGGACAAGTTGTGATGCTTATTTAAATAATTAATTTGAAATATTCATCTGGACATGTGGCGAGTAGCGCCTCTTGATATATCTGACTGCAATCTGTAGCGCCTATAAATTAAAAAAATTAAAAAATCAGCTTTGTACCTAAAAAAAAAAACGGATTTCTCTAAGAAAAAAGTATTAAAATGCACTTTTTTTTTTTTTTGCCCGTTGTTTGACGTAGCTTTTTGACCCCGAGCACGTGGTTTGGTACTATATATAGAGCAGTCCGGTGTTGTCCTCCTTTTAATATTTTTAATATTTATTACGTAATTTTTGCGGGTCATAATGCGGTGTTTGCTTCTGCTAGAGGTACCTTTAAGCCGGGGCCACACTGCTTATACGTTATACAAAAGTCAGTCTGCAGATATCAGACACCACGGTATCCGTGGTTCAAATGCCGCGTGCCAAGTGTCTCCTTGAACTCGTTGACCTGCGGCATTCGAAGCTCAGATCTCGTGGTGACTCGAGTTTGAATCTGTTTGCAGACTGTCTTTTGTATGATGTACAAGCAGCGTGAACTCGGCTTTACTGAAAAAAAGATGGCGGTGAGACACAACCACCTCGCAACAATTTCGCCATTTTTTTAAAATAAACTTCATGATAATTGTAGGTACTGATTCAAAAAGTGGGGCGTTATCTTGTGAACGTCTAGTTTTAAGCACATTCAGAACAGAGCACCGTATCCCGTTAGGCACCTTGTGATTTAACTTAATTGATACGCAAACAGACAACCTTGTTCCAACCTGGTTAATTCGGTATTCCAAGCCTTGAATGTTTAGATTAGACGGGAAGTATTTTGCGATGCAGTGACTTCAAGCAGTTTCTTTCGATACGCTACCCTGTCTGTCAGTCATAGTCATGCCTTTGTTCACCAGAAATGGCCGTACAAACTTCTCTATTACAATCCTAGAACGTCTTGTATTATGGTCGTGTCTTGCGGCGCAAAAAAAACTGCTAAAAAATGGTAGCTTCGTACAAACACACACACACACAGACATACACTCACACACACACAGACACACACACACACACACACACACACACACATATATATATATCCCTGAATAGAAACAACCATGCTGTATTTTTCTTCTTTTTTAAAAATTTTCGCACCTTGTGTGATGTAGATTTTTGATCCTATAAGCGCAAGGTTTGATACTGCAAAAGTGCAGTCCTCGTGTCATCCTTCTTTTCATATTTTGTTATTATTTCTTACGTAAATTATGCGGGTGATATTGTTGTTTGCTTGCACTATAAGCACGTTTAGGGCAAAAATTATGGCGGTAAGATACGACCACCTTGCAATGATTTTGTCTATTCTTTATATTAACTTCATGATATTTGTAGGGAATGATTCAACAGGTAGGTAGTTTTCTCGTAACCGTCTAGTTTTTGGCACATGTAGCACAAACCATCACATCCCGTTATGTAGCTGGCACTTTGTGATGTAACGTTTTACGCAAAAAAAAAAAATATATATATATATATCTGGTGTTATTTTTGGGGAAAATCTGCAGGTTAAGAAACATCACCTCGATCGACCTTTTCTGCGACCAAACCCGCGCGGAAAGGACGGAAAAGCAAAAATGACAAACAGCAGTAAACAAATCAGATTTGAAAAGAAAGGGAAAAGTCGCGATGTGTTTGGACAAAACGCAGCGAGGCTGGGCTATATTAGCGAGTTTTAGTAGACCGTATTTCCCGCTCCGCTAAGCCCCTCCGCTACCCGGAACTCTACAGCCAAGGCCATCGGCGCGCAGGCGCAGTGGCGGTTTCTTCGTAGCGGAGGGCTAGCGGAGCGGGAAACACGGTCTACTAAAACTCCCTATTGCCCAGCCTCGCTGCGTACAACCTAGAAAAAAATATAAAACAATATCGCCGCCTTTTGCGGTGGTCTCCGAGAAATTATTCAGGAAAAGCACCCCCCGGGGGAACCTGAGATCTCCACCCATATTGGGGATGCACGCAGTCGTACGTACAGATTGTTCACGCCGACGAGGGTGCGCATTGTGTAGGCGCGTATGTGTGCGTGTCGATGGGGAGAAGCGATGGTATGAAGGCGGCGCCGCCGGGGACAAGAAAGAACGCCGCGCCGCTATTCCTCTGGAAGAGCATTCACTGCACACACACCGAACCGTATAAAAACAAGCACGCACACACACCTGCCTCAGCATCTGTTTCTCCGCCACTGTTTCTCCCCCACGCGCGTGCTTCGGGATTGCGGTAAAAGATTGTCCTGTCTGTATCGTTCTTTATGTGTCTCCACTTTCTAAACGTTTAAAAAGCACCAACACGCTCAAATAGTACGAGTTCACCAAAGATGAACTCCATATTGTCTTTGTGCGCCTAGATTTTATAGTGTTTCCAACTGCTGGGTCGGGGTCACGTGGTCGGACGGTGTGGCGCGCTTGCATTACGATCTGCGTGAAGGTGACGGCCGCAATGATCGTCTGCTAGCGTCTCTACCTCTCCGCCCGCTTTCCTCTTCGCCACGCGACAACGCAACGTATTCGTACTTGGGACCAATCTGCTCGCAAGGCTCAGAACAAGGAGGGCTCACGAGTTGTCCGCCATTATGTTGCAAACATATTTCCCCCGATTAAATATAGGTTCTCTTGCTAGCAGGGCTGGGACGTGGCGCCATCTGACGTAAGTGCCACAAACCATTCGCTGTTGATTCGGTTTCGCTTCCTTCTCTGCGGTAGCGCAGGCGAGCGAAACGAATAACACGAACGAAAAATTATAAAATCACGTCTCATAAGTCTCTGCAACACCTTAAACTCTACTAACAGATAACATTCCTCGAAGCAGACATTGTTAGGCAGAAAAGCCGCCTGCGTGTGACGAGCAGACGGCTGGGGGTTGTGGCGTGCCCCTGTAATCCAGCTGCCTGGAGGCCTGGGCTTAGACGGACGGGTTGAGGCTGGGAGTTCTGTCCCTTGGCGACCTATGTTGATCGGGTGTCCGCGCTAAGCTGGGCGTCGATATGGTGACCCCAGGTGACCCCGGGGCGACCAGGTCGCCTAAGGAGGAGCGAACCGGCCCAGGGCGGAAACGCAGCAGGCAAAAGCTCCCGCGTCCTGCAGTAGTGGGATCGCACCTGTGAATGGGCGCCATGGGGTAGCCCAGCCGACACATCCGGACCTAGTCCTCTTTTTTTGACACCTGGGGGGAAAACTATCGCAACTGCCGATCCTTGTTGTAGTCGCGAAATACGTTAATTCTGGGTGAAAATATTCACGTTTTTTTAGGCCTAACTTTTTAAATCGAAGTCACCGTCACGAGGTCGACTCTCGCCATCTCCAAACCTTTTTCTTTTATTTATTTACGTGCCGTTTTGGCAAACTTTTGCTCTTTTTTTTTCATGCATGTTTTTGTGACGAATCTGAGACTTTCCCGGTTAGTAGCGTGTTCGCCGTTTTATGAGACTGCTCTAATGCCTAACCGAACAGGTGCACCGCCGCGAGTGACGCCTGTAAATCTGTGTAATTAGATCGAAGTCAACGTCACTAGGTAGGGTGACCAAACATCCCGTTTTGGCAAGGACAGTACCGTGCTTGAGGCCCATTTCTGCCGCCCCGTCTTTTTATTCCAACAAAGAATCATGTCCCGTTTTCGCAGGAGTACATTGTTTCGAAATTGGTACCAACGAGTAGAAACATTCCGAAACTATGGCTACTCGTTCCAAGTATATCAAGTATATTTTACAAAAATAACCGTAGGTACTTTAAAATATTTACCCAGAGAGTAAAATTTAGAACTGTTATTGCCCACAAACACTTTTTCTCCCGCGAAGACGCGCGAGTATAAATATTTTGCCGAGTTTCTGGATATAGCACGGATGCAGAATCATGTCGACATAGCACGCATGAAGAATAGAATTTCATTAAATGTTTTCTCCCAATCTCAAACGAAAGGAGTGGGAAGTCTACTTCAGAACTGTCGTTCGCGGTACCGGCGAATTTGTCTTCCTTCGAAAGAGAACACGCCCGACCACCAAGCCGATTCCCACAAAGACGTCGCCGAGTCGTTGCCCCTTCTCGTGGCTGAAGACATCACACAGACAGTTGTCCCAAATGGTGTCTCGTATAAAACGATTTTGTCAGAACGACTATATAAAACTGTAGAGTAGCTCATTGGAAAGGCGTCCGCTTCAGACGCAGTGCACCCAGGTTCAATCAGACCTTAAGCAAACTGTTTTTCTTTGTTTTTTTTACATTTCACGATATTTACATTTTTTTTTTCTACAATTATCACTGAAAAAAAGAAGTGGACGAAACGTCGCTAAACTAAATGGCATGGGACTCCCTTACTGACACCTGCGAACTCAATGTAGTCACTTTTCACACAGTGCAAGGGGCATATAAATCCTGTAGCGTTCGCTTTCCTACGATCCCGTTGATCTTTCGGAAACTTGTGCAGACTCTGCCGCGCAATGTCCCTTTCGGATGCAGAACCTGTGAGGCAGCTGGTGGTGAATGTCCGTGATGAATGTCCGTGATCGGAAGCGATCACGGACATTCACCACGGGCGTTCACTACTCATTTTTCCGACTCTTCAATGAACAAAACAACTCATCTTGAAGCTTGAAGTACAGAACGGCGAGAGGAACAAACATAACAGCAAAGGAATCGCACGTCAAACGGTTTCCCCAACACATGTCGTCGGCTGAAAGCCCCCCCCCCCCCCCCCCCCCACACACACACAGACAAAACAAAAAAACAAAAAAAAACGGAAGGGGGAAAAAAAGCACACGCTCGGGTGTAGCCACGTGACTTCCTCACCAAATTCCAACGTGGGAGGAAACATCGCATGAACGTCGCCCTGTTTATTTGCAACCTAAATAATGTTGCTCTGCTGTTGCGCTCCAATCAATTTCATCATCAATCATTTATTTCTTAGGCCTGGGCGTCGATTAAAAATTTTAACCCGATTAATCGCCAACGTTTAATCAATTAATTAATTGATTAATCGGTCGCGCTGATTTTCAGGTATGATATGCCTAAAAAAAACGAAACTGTTCACTTACCTTCGACGTATTCGTTTCATCTGATACACGGCGCAATGTACATTTCGTACCGAGGATATGTAGTTCGGTGTGAAGTTAACAGGCGATTCAAAGACACTCACTGGCTGCTGCTCTAATTCCAAGGCAAATAATTTTTTCTTTTAATTCTCCGGCAGTAGCGATTTATTTTGTTTGTTGACAAAGTGCTATAGTAATAGTAATATGAAGTAAATAAAGAAACTTTGTAGTTTACATTTCTTAGGGTACCAAATAAAAAAACGATTAACTGGTTAAAAAGATTGACCGCGATTAAAGTCTTAATTGATTAATCGGAAGCTTAATCGGTCAATCGTCCAGGCTAATCATTTGTTAGGATTCCATGGTTAAAGTATGTTCGGTGATACCACAGATGTGCGTCGATTCAAAGGGAGAAATAGGTTGTATTTATTTTAATGACCGGGATATTCCCATTTTCCTTCCACGCGATTAGAAGGCCAGACGCTAGAGGAATTTATGTGCACTAACATGATGTTTCTAAGAGCGAGTACCAGATTTATAGTGCATGTCAATTCAGACGTAAATAGTTTAATCACTGTGCACAAACATTCGCGGCCTGGAGGATGACATAGAAGCATGGCGGAAAGCAGCTTGCTGGAAATAGAAGTCTATATTGCATCGCACTGGTGTGTAAAATTATTACGTGTTTTTGTCTCATTTCTGTGCGAAGATAAAAACAGGGTTTAGAAACCGAGCACTGCGCGTTTTGAGGAGCGCCGAAAGGACATAAAAAACCGGGACAACCTGAACAATACGAGGCGCCACGCCGAGTCAGCTTGTCCTGGTTTCTTGTTTTTTCGGAGCCTTTCAAAAGGAAATGAAATATACGTAGCGTGGCTTAGGATATACGTAGCGTGAGCTTATGCGCACAAAATGAGAGGCGCTATCAAGCGGCTCCGGTGCAGCGTCAGACTTGGCTACTGCGCAACGGAGGCGCACAGTTGGGCACGCGGCGGCGCTAGTGCGTCTGCCGCGGCTATGACGTCACTCCTCTGGAACGCGCAGGCCGGCAATACGGGCGAGGCGGGCGCGGCGGCGGCGGAGCGCGCGGCGGCGGCTTCGCGTGGCTCTCATAATGAGAAGTGTTCATTATGCGAGCCGTACTCATTATGCGGAGCGCGCAGCGCCGTGCGCCGTGCTCATTATGCGGAGCTCCGCCACCGCCGCCACGTGCTCCGCATAATGAGCACGGCTCATTATGAGGGCCACGCGAAACTGCTCAACCTCGGCCAGTGTAGCTAACGCTACAAAATTATGAACCGACTGACCCGACTTACTATATTAGAGCAGTTCATTTTCATTACGACAGGCTCTCTTCAAGCGTCTTGCATAGTTCAGCTTGTACTGGTCCGTTTTTATTTTCGGTTTCTTTCAAAAAGTGAGCTCTAAGCAACTGGTCCAGCCTACAACATTCATAATTTGCGGAAGCGGAGAAGTGGAAATGCGACAAAGGCTGTGTTCCCAATCTTATCCAAATGGATCCGAGCTACTCCGGCGAGTCGTGTCATGTGACAGCACAGACTGAAAAACGCTGGACGCGGTTAGGTTTTTGAACGCCAAGGTATGAAACCCTTACGCTGGAGTAAGATCGGGTAGATTTTGGAACACGGCCAAAAGGAAAGATTCGCCCGCATTATTTGAGGCCTATAGAAAAGCGGACCGGACAGAAGGGGACCAAAATCTTTTTCAAGAAACACACAATCTTCTCTACAATTCTCTCTAACAATTTGATATGAAGGTATACTTGGACGCTGGCATTATTCGTTTAGGAATCAAGAGAAACTTTGCATATCCGACCATTATACGTCTACTCCTACTCCGACGCTCCGATCTCCCTCCGTGCGAAAGTTTCGGTTTCGTTTTCAAGCAGTTGCGTTTCTTGGCTTCTTTAGAGAGTTTTAGAATAGCGCACACCAACGCTTTGCGTACGCAAAGAATAGCGTCGTCGCCACTGCGCATGCGCGGAACGCTAACCACGCTTTGCACTTTGCGCGCGCTATTTTAGCGTACGCTATTTTTTTCGGAAATTGCGTGCGTACGCAAAGAGTTTTTGCTCTCTTCCAAGGAGTCTTTGCTCCCTTGGGCTGTCAGGCGCCGACTGCGTCCTCCCTTTACATACCCGGCAACAGAGGCCCCTATACCGGCGCCCCCTCTACCGGCGCCCCCTCATTGGTCAATTTGGGTATTGGTTGCGGTTGAGTCGTGAGGGAGCGTCGGTTGGGTTGGCGAGGGTGGAAACCCATCGGGTCCAGAGAGCTTTATTGACAAACAAATTGACAGTCACCGCCGTCTCCCCGATTATTATACCCTGTGCACATCCTTTCTTATGGTCCACTGAGCGTTTTCTTGTCGTGTAAATGACAGGCGCGAGCTGGGGCGAGAAATATGTCGGGTAGTTGTGTTGCATACACATTCCTTCCACAAGTAACTAAATCTTCCTTATTCTTCGTCAGAAAAGTAATAAAAATACGTTACTCGTTTTCTTCCTTAAAGGACCCATGAAACAAATTTTGGGCTCGAATAAATCAGTTTATATTGGGATTTTACTAATAGCACATCGTTCAGTGCATAGAAAAGCAGAAAGTCAAAAGCTTGAATTTCGGTACGAAAATTTGAAAACACAACGGACTATTTCGTACCCCTTTCCCTTCGTAAGCTCTCTGCCTTTTCACTGTGATACATCCACGGTCCCCTCAGCGCGTCACCGGGCCCAAACGTACGTCACACCGGCACCGTACCTCACTTAATCCCTTCACCCCTAAGCTGACATTGTGGTGGAAGCTACGCGCTTGCCGGACCAATCAGCCGCCTCCCTTTCATCACCTGACCTCATTCTCTGCGCGCGAGAGAGCGTGATCACGTGGCAAAAATGTGTGGCTGGCCCAACGAGCACGTAGCTTCCACAGCACTGTCAGCTTCGGGATGAACGGGGTGGGGAAAGCAACTTTTGTCGGAATTTTTAGCGACGGGCTAATCTTCTATGGGGAGAATTGCTGTGCCCGGGTACACAAACGAGAGTTCGAGCCAGAGCGGACTCCCCCCATTCCATCTTCTTGAACTGTTTGGTAGAATACGCTATTTATGAGTTGAGGAGGAAAGTTAAACAGGAAAAAGTTGGAAAAGCGTTTCATGACTCCTTTAAAAAGTAACCAGGTAGTACATGTTTGCTGACGGCCCCGTGACAGCTTCGACCAGATGATCGAGTTCGACCTGCCCGCCACGATTGACCTGGTGCTCGGGGTCACGCATCAGCCCATGCTCTACTATGCCGGATACTCCCAGGGGGCGCTCATCATGTTCGGACTACTTTCCGCGAAGCCCGAGTACAACGCAAAGGTATTCCTACGCCTACCTTTCTGACCTTGTTCTGCGCAATGCCTCCTGAATAGCGAGGCCGTTGTGCAGGGCGTCCTATGCGTCCTATGCAGAGTATCTATCCTAGAGGCCGACGCGACACGGCTGCGTATTTTCGGCACCAATTTGGCGCCCAGCCGGCGTAACCAATGATGTCACGGACGTCAAAATATCGCTTTCCTTTATTTTGACGTCTATGACGTCACAATAATATTCGCCGTTATTTTGATGTCAGCTCAACTCGCGTTGCCACCCGACCACACACACGTCGAGCGACCGACATTTCAAAATGCAGTCCGCGGCATCCAAAATAAATCGTGTTGAAATATTATTGTGATGTCCTAGACCTCAAAATAAAAGAAAACGATAATTTGACGTCTGTGACGGCCTTGGCCATTCCCCTTAATTGGTCATCAAATCGGTGCCGAAAATACGCACCCACGCGAGACAGGCACCACCACCTGGAAAAAAACAAGGCGCGCGCCTTTCCTTCCCAAACGTCATCATTGGATGGATGAGGCTGAACCCTTTGAATCGGGCGGCGGGTCGCGCCACCCAGCGGAACCAGGCAGCGCCGCCTAGCCGGCGTCGGCGTCGCCGCCAGCGCGCGTCGCCGCCAGCGCGGACGACAAGACGGACGCGTCCGCTGATCTGCTACGTGTACTAGTCTCGCTAAACTTCAGAATGCTTGCAGTCTGGGTCGGGCAAGAAGCGTCATAGGCCACGTCCCGAAGTAAAAACAAAAAAAAAACAGACAAGTTTTTGTTTTTATATATAGTTTTATTTTTCGTACTCTCTTAGTGAAGTGCGTATCTGGTCGTGTTTCGCAGGTTGCGCTGTTCGCGGCCCTGGCTCCTGTTACGGCGCTGGGACACATTAAAGGTCCGGCCAGAAAACTGGCGACCCTTGCCCTTTCGATCAAAGTGAGCTTTCCTATACGACATACGATTCGATGTGTCATTTTCAAAGATAGTAACTTAATGTTTTTAGCTCGTCGGTAAAACTGAAACCTTTTGCCAAAAGCAATGCGGGACCGGACACCGGGTAAACGACTTTTCGAACCCAATTCAATAAATTTCCGGCAGCAGTCAATAGACCGTTTTCAAAAGTCTATTGAGCTACATTGATGGTCATCATTTCTTAAAAAAATCCCTCCTTTTCGGAGGTGCATTGGGGGGGGTAGGTGTGTCACTGGGGCGTGTGAACCCCCCCCCCCCCCCCACCCCCTTTTTTTTTTCGTTTACGCGCCGTTCCGCGGCAAAAGTCTCCGGATGGCTCATTAAAGCATATTAACTCACTTGGCCCGCCCGTACACGCCGCTTGGCGGCGCCCCGCCGGCGGCCCGACGGTGGAATTCTACTTCGGGTTTCTACTTTCTAGGCTAGGTGACGCAAGCTACCGCCCGTTATAAAGGGCACGGCCGTTAGCATCCATCGATTCTTTGGCACGAAGCGTGTGATTGGATCCGAGCCCTCGCCGAACACTGACGCAGCCCTCGCGTCTAATACATGCTCAGAGCACGTGATCAAGCAATGGCAGACAGGCGGTGGCGCAGACTTTTGAGAAGGGTCTATTCATTGCGATGAATGAGAACTGTACGCACTCTGAGAAAGAGAAGATTCGTGAGTTCACTTTGCCTTTAGAACACGAATTGCGGTGAACATTCGAAGGCTCCCAGCAAATGACAGTTCAAAATAGAATAAACCCCCCCTTCCCCTAAAGAAAAAGAAAGCGATAGGCGCGGGGAATTCTTTTGTGAGCATTTTCAATCGCTGGCGTACCTCTATCGGCGAATTCACTATTTACAAGCTTTATCTTGATTATGCGCTGTGTCATATTAGCACCCGTGTCTCAAATAGGTACTATAGAATTTTAAAAAATTAAATCGTGTATATATGTGACACTAAAACCTCACTGTTCTTTTCTGGGTTACTGAAAAATGAACAATTATTATTATTAGTAGTAGTAGTAGTATTATCAGATTTGAGCACGATTCAGAATGACGCATATTGCTTCGGTCATTGGTGTTCAGACAATGAACTTTGTTTGAATCATTCTGAAACAAAAGTTATGGCATAGTCTCGCAAGACCCACGCTATATTGTTTTGCGTATACTGTAGTTATCATGGCGAACTGCTGTCACGTGTAAGTGAACAGAGGAACCTTGATGTTATTTTTGATTCAACCCCGAGATTTGACACTCACGTTATCAGTGTGATTCAATCGGCCTCGCACGAAACAATGGGACCGAATATATATATTTCTATTTTTCTCCTCAAAGTCTGAACCTTGAGCCTAGTGCGTACCCTAAAAGACGCGAAACAAACGAAACAAGAAACGGGTATTTTCGGGTTAGCGTCGAAATGTTTCTCATACGTATCTTCCGAAAAGTCGAGGGTTTTTTTTGCTCCTAAAATTTCACTGGACAAGTAAAAAAACAAAAAAAAAAAAACCAAAAACAAACGGCCAGCTATAGAGTTTAGGTTTAGGTGATCAGATAATTATGCCACAATGAAATACGCCCTCTTGTCTCGCTGCTCCTTTTCGGTTACTCCATCTCTGAAACATGTGTCATAGAAATCAAGAGGCGAAAATGTAAAAAAAAAAAAAAAAAAAAAAACCAAGCAAAAACACGCTACATGCACAACATTTTGAGGAGCGGTACAAAAACCCTGGCGTAACCACTTCCAAGGCGGCGTTTTCTCGAGCTACCCAAACTAAACACATTTTCGTGAAACCCAGGCTTCACTTTTTGCCCGGAATGCTATTTTTTATCTCTATATTCAAAATAACTAACGAGGAAAGCGGCAAAAAAAAGGCGATGCCAAAACCAACGTTCAATTTGTTTTTCCGCGCTGAGGCTGGGGGGGGGGGAGGTCAATTTGTTTTTCCGGCGACGTCACCCCGCCGGAGAGCATAACTTTCAAGTCAAGCAGGCAGTATAAAAAAACACAATGTTTTGTTCGTGTTTTTTTTTTTTTTTCTTGCTCTCTTATTTTTATTGTTGCGAGTTTGGCCATCATCGAACTTTTTTTTGTGGCCCGTCGGAGACAAGGTGCAATGGCCCCATATTACAGAACCTGACCAAACGTTTCCAATGTTCTACTAGGGCCTCCCAGTCTCTCAGACCAAGTAATAAATCTTTTATAACTTTGTGGGGAAAAAATGGTGACTTGCAGTTTGGGTTACTATTTCAAACGATGGACATATTTGGAGGCAAATACGTGAGGTTAAAAACTTTCGGCCTTTCCACTTTTGTGAAGAAAGAAGACCAGCGAAGCTGTACTACGGTGGGAATGAAGTGATGGCCGGCCGCAAGTCGGCAAGCCAGAGGGGAAAGGCCGGAGAGGTTTCCACCATGGCTCATAGATGGCGGTAGCTGTCCAGAGTTCTGTGTCGACATTTGTTTGCTGGTGGACACGAGGGGAAAGGAGGTTGTGGTAAACTGTCAGCTGTTTGTGTGGTTATCAAACGCAGGCGGCGGCCGACACGATGGGCATCCGCGAGTTCTCCCCAAACTCGGAGTTCGTCAAGAAGATGGCCGGCACGGCGTGCAGTTCGGCCACAACCAGCCAGGCTTGCATCAAAGCCTACTTCTCCCTTATCGGGCCAGAGACGGTCATGATCAACAGGGTACGCGGAGTTGGCCAGCTCGCTCCCGGGTGGCTTGCCCAACGCAAAAAAACGCCCAGAACGCCCAATAGAGGCTGGCGACGACTAGCGGGATCCTAAAAATCTCCGGGAAATGTGTGAACGACGACCACGTGGCGGCAAGCTCGCAGAGCAAGAGAGCAGATGTCGACCGTCCGTTACGGGACGTCGGAAATGCATGGCCTGCCACTTTTGCACTATTTTTAACGTTTCACCAGCTCCGAGTTGAGCTCTAAAAAATATAGACATAAAACTCTTTTTGTGTATGTGTGTGTGAAACGACTTTCGCGTGTCTAATTCCAGATCGATCAGAACGAGAATTTTGCGAGGTGTTCCAAGTGTGCTGGTCCTTACGGCCGCAGCCTGCCCACGTTCCATAAATGCGCGACAATCCTTTATAACATTTGCAAGTTTTCCGAACCAAAAGTGAGAGAGTGACGCTTGAAAAATTAGGAAATAGACTGAAAACAGAAGCATTTCGTGGCAAGCCAATTTATGGCGCCAGTATACATTCTTTCGTCGTATAAGAGACCGCAAGAGTTCGTGACGCAGTCGGTCGTAAGAATTTGCCGCATTAAAACGAGTCTGTATATCTGACCTCTCTCGGGCAGTAAGCCAAACTGTCAACCATCTACGCTTTTTTTTTTCTTTTCTTGTTTATTTTTTATTTTTTTTTTTTTCCAGAGTCGCTTTCCGGTCATTTTCGCCCATACGCCAGCAGGAACATCGGTCAAGAATATGGTGCACTTCAGTCAGGTGGGCTTGCAACTACCCGCTCGCACGTTAACGTGGTCCTCGTAGCTATTATACCAACTATATATTCACTGGGCAATTTTAGAGGATCGTTCCGGCGACTACGATAACGGTGACCGATACACGCATTTGGTCATTCGTGGTATTGTTATCGGGTATAGTTCTTGGAGCCGTCCGAACGGTCTACTAAAACTCTCCACTAACAAAACGCCGGACCATAGCAACACAAATCGTTATGGTCCGTTGCAACTCAAGAAGGTAGGGCGAGAGAAAGGAAGGCCGGGGAGGAGGAAGCAGACTGAACGCTATAAAGAGGAGGAGGTTTCTGCCTCTCTTCTCCGTCTGCTTCCTCCTCCCCGGCCTTCCTTTCTCTTGCCCTACCTTCTTGAGTTGCAACGGACTTTAGTCAAGTTAATTCCCTTTTATTTCCCTTTTTTTTCCTTTTTTATTGCGAAATTATTGAAATTTTAGATTTGGTCTGAAAGGTTCCTGGCAATACTGACAACGTGACGTCATATGTTGTAAATTTGTATTTTTCTTTTTATTTATTAATCTACGTGCCGGCCGCTTATGCAAAGGCCAAGGCAACTAAAACCATGCAGTGTGGCGTAAGGAAAGATAACAAACGAGGCAATAGCAAAAAAAAGAAAAAGCATATTACTTTACAAAAATGCCAGTATACGCAACACTCGCAGCACGAACAATGTAATGACCGTGGGGCATTATGGGAAGGGGGGGTGGAGAGGGCATTACAGTTTGCTTTCTACGGTACGTAACAAGACTTTTGCTGGTGCACAATCAATGCAAGGTAAGCTCACGCCAGTTAAAATATAATAATAAAAAGAAACATGCGCAAAATGCTGTGTTGTTTAGACTGGCTGCTGGCCTGGCAAGTTATACAACCTGTGACGTCACCCAGTTGGAGAGCGCGGGAAAACGTAAATGTGGGTTTTGGCCAACGTTACTAAAACACTCCGTTGGGAAACTCACCGTCGAAACCTGGGCCGCTGGCGTCCACCGAGACCGAGCTAAATACGACAACAGCGCCACTCTTCATCATTGGTCTGTCCTGTGGTTACCTTGAGCTTTTAGAAAGCATGTTTTTGTGTAAAAACAAACGGAAAAGACTCTTTTTGCATGAAATTTTTTGGAGATTAGTACAAAATGAAGGGCGCGTGATGTTTTTATAATCTTTAGTGTGCAAGGTTTTGCGGAACAATTAATATTGTTTTTATACAACCATGCCTCAGCGGTGCTTTCAGGTAGCGCGTCCCGACCTAGGTGCATTTTAACTTCGGTAGTAATTCGCGGCGCGTCCGCTGGGGAGACGGGGGTGGCACCCCTGTAACCTCTTCCGCTGCATCTGTTTCGGCGCCAAAATGGCCGGTTAAAGCCAAAATAGAAGTAACGTGTAGTTCCTTGAGTGGCCGCTGCGGGAGAAATGGCGGCGTTGTGTTCGCCATTAGCTCGGTTCTGGAGGACAGATCGGGGCCACTTTTTCGGAGCAGTCTCTATGGCAGTTTCCCAACTGAGTGGTTCTAGTAACGTTGGTTTTAGCATAACCATCCCTTTCTCTTTTCTCAATAGCAATTTTGAACGAAGAGATAAGAGTAAAGCATGAATTCTGACAATGCGTTTAGCTCGGCTGGCTTAATAGACCACCGGAGCTCCCCTGAAGCATCCATATGTTTTACAAACGGCTAACTCCCGGTTAGCTCAGTTGCTGGAGCGCTCCGTTCTGTTAGTCTTTGGGTAGTTCCGAAATGCAAACGCGCATCAGGCGGCTTTTTCTTTTTCTTTCCCCTCTCACATTACTCGTTTACAGACCCGAATTGCGCTCTAGTACGGATGGAAATCAATTTATGCTCGCGAGCCTAAATCATTAACGACTAGATCAGTGGTTCTCGAATGGGGGTCCACGAAGGCATTCTAGGGGTCCGCGACAATAAAAGTTGTATTTCTTTTCTTCATGTAGAGAAGAAACATTCATTATCGGATGAGTTTTCTCGTGTAGATCGACGAGAGAAGTCTACTTCACACTAGCTCTTAGTTATATCTACGTATTAAATGAATATCGTAATTAACACGAACGGGGTCCTCCATCATCTGCGCCGATCCACAAAAGGTCCGCGAAACATCAACGGTTGAGAACCCCCGATTTAGATGAACCACGGGTCGTTGCCAGCCCTGGTCATCGTTGCGTGCAGCCAATCGGAGCGCAGGTCTCTTACCGTCGAGAACAATCAGGAACCAATCAAAATCGTCGAGCGTGTATCGTCATAATCCACGATCTGCCCTGGCTCGTTAGCGACTATGTTCCCAGCCAATGACCCTTAAAAAATAAAAAAAACCTCCCAAGAAAAAAAAAAAAAGAGAAACGCCATTACAGTGGGCCCACGCAGTGCCGCCTATTCGGAGCGTAAGTTCGTCTGCTTCTTTTGCAGGGGTTGAGGGTGACGTCAGAAAGAAGCCGAACTCTGATTGGCTCGGCGCTATGACGTCACCCTCAACCCCTGCAAAAGAAGCAGACGAACTTGCGCTCCGCGTAGCTTGCGTCCGCGTCACCGCCAGCGCGTCTTGGAGCGTCTCACAACGAGCGCAACGCTAGCAGGCGTCGACGCCAAGACGGACGGGTCTGCCGCTTTGCGGCGACTTCCGTCGAACTTCGGCGTGTTCGCCGCTCGGGGCGGGTCGGTCGGGGATCCACTGACGGTGACGCGTTGAGCAGGCATTGTCTGATATGTTGTACTGCCCGAGAACAGACAAAGACGAAAACGCATTGCCTACTGTTCTTATACTTGATTTGACGGAACAAGCTCACTTGTATGACTTAGCAAAAAAATATTAGATTACGCTCGACATTTCGTTTTCTTCTGACAGCTGATCAACAACAACCGGTTCTGCATGTTCAGCTACGGTCGCAAAGAGAACTCGCGGGTCTATGGAACCGTAAGTATCGAGTCGCTTCTCGGTCTGTATACAGTAACATCACGCGTATACTGTCGTCGCTTTCGCAATGCTCTTAGCGACGCGTGCTGCGCACGATGGGTAGGATGTACAGTACGCGAGACGCCGCCATTAATACGCATGCGCAGTAGCGAAGGAGGCCTACGGCGCAGTACACGAAAGCCCGTTGACTGGCCGAACCTACAGCAACGAAATAAGAAACGTTTCAGAGTGAAGACAAATCAGCCATCTGGGTGCTCAAAAGCATGGGTATACTAATCTGAAGCGTTCTCCACAAAATGTTAGAAAAAGTCCGAATCGTAACTGTCAAAAGAAGCACAAAAAATGGCGGCACCCTCGCGAGAGTTCTGGAATGGCGGAACGATATACCTTCTCGCACATACAGGTCTGGAAGTAGCGCTGGCCTTGCTCATGCAGCGCTGACTTTCAGTGGTGTAGCCAGGAATTTTTTTTTCTTCTTTTTTTAGGGGGTTTAATTAAGGTGGCTGGGGTTTCCATAACTTGCGGTGTGGATGGAAGGATCGCAGAGGGCTGAAGTCCCAGAAGCCTCCCCCCTGGCTACGCCACTGCTTACCTTGCACTGAATTAGTGATACAACCTTGCACTGTATTAGTGATACAAAGTAGTCGTGCCAGTCAGCGCTGCTGTCTGGCGCGACTACTTTTGATCTACACTCGAAACCTTCGTCTGGCTAAACATAAGTTCTTTTTTTGAGGACCTTTCAAGTATCTTGAGTAACAGACCTACAAAATTCTAGAAGATAATATCTCCTAAATATCACTCCTCTTCTATCCAACTAACTGACGAAGATGGATCTCCAATATCTGAAACGGACTGTACCACGATGTTAAACGACTATTTTTCGTCTGTCTTCTAAGTAGAAGACGCCGACGTCCCTATATTACGAGCATTCTTGTGCGAGTCTATGGATTTTGATGATACCTCAAGTGCTGGAATAGCGAAGCTCCTTGATAACTTAAAACTGACAAGCTCTGGAGGACCTGACGACATCAACGCCAAAATTCTTCAGTATGCCAAAGCAACTTCTAGTGAATTTTTCTGCCTAATATTCTCGTAGTCACTATCGAAGGACGCCTGTACCATCTGACTGGAAACAGGGTAAGGTCGTTCCAACCAGCGGCATGGTTTTCGTAGGGGACTGTCTTGTGGGAGCATGTCTACGTCCATGCTGCCGAAAAAAGACGACAAGGGCAGGTGGTCGGTATACACCGCGAACTGTAGACCTCGGAAGTATTTATCAAATCGCTGAACGGCCCAGGTAATCGCCAAAGCCTCCTTCTCCGTCTGGCTGTACGTTTGTTCGGAGGGGGTTAAGCAGCCGGAAGCAAAAGCCACCTCCCGACGCTCTCCCGAAGACTGGTCTTGTAAGAGTATCGCACCAAGTCCGAACAAGCTGGCGTCCGCCGCGCCGACACGATAGTAGGTAGCGCTGGATGTTACCTGGCCATGCAGACCTCCGAGAACAGCATCCTTTTTAAGTTCAGGAAAGCAGCCTGTTGATCCGGGCCCCAGGTCTAGGCACTGTTCTTGATCAGCAAGGCACGAAGAGGAGCAGTCGTGTTCGACAGGTGTGGTAAGAACCTGCCCACGTGGTTCACCATCCCCGAGAAGCCTCCGGATCCCACCAACGTCCACCGGTGGTTCCATTCCTTGAACGGCTTCACACCGACGTCATCACCACAATGACGTCACTAATGACGTCATTCGTGACGTCATCACTGACGATGCCGATGACGTCATCGCGATGACGTCACGTGATGAGGAGGAAGGAGGAGGAATACACGTTCTCCTCAGTATTCTTTCCTCCTCCTCCTCAAGAGCTGCGCTCTAATTTGGTGTTACAGGGGGTTGTAAGCGACTTTCAATTTTATTGCCCAAACTATGCGGCTCGGACTTCTTGCTTTTCTGCACTCCGCCACTGCGTCCTGTGAGTCCGAGAAGACACGGAGCACGCGAGATAGTGATATTTCTGAGTTTGGGGCGGTTTTGAGGGCTTGCTGAATCGCGGAGTTCGCCCCCTCCGGTGAATGCTCGTGCTGGGAGTGCAGTCGTGGCCGAGGAGTTGAGAGCTGGAACGGAGACCGGCGCGGTTTCCAGAGGTATCTTGTGCGGCTGCGTTTGTTTATGGGGCCATGATGTGAGTAGGATCGGTCCAGGTGTCAACCACGTTGGAGTGCACTTCTGAGTTCACAGATGACGTGATGAAGTGATGAAGACGAGGGAGAACCATTTTATCTAGGCAATAATGAAAGTCGACGAAGGAACATAAGTTATTCAGTAAATAAAAAGTCGCCGAAGGAAAATATGTCAATCAGTAAATGGTTGTTAGTCCAGCGGAGTGCATCTGTATATGTTCCAATTGTCTCTATCTTAATTATATATTTCTTCCCTCGTTCAGCTGGCAAATCTTACACGCTTCTGTGATGCGCGCCTGCTGCTGGGAAGCGTCACCTTTTCAGGCAGTCTGCTTATTTCCGGTAATGTCCGTGTGATCCTGCTAAGGAGGGATATGATCGGGAATGTCGGGAAGGCCTTCTGTTGCGCGCCACAACAGTTTGAGGATTTCCCGTCCTTGCTTGGAGTGCTTGAGACGTTCGCCATGTTACGACCCTGCGGGCGACCACTGTATCCTGAAGTGAGCTGATCCCCGCGTGGCTCCCTCAGTCTCCCGATCGGGGTGAACCGACGGAGGCCCGTGAGGATCCTCGTGGCTTGGTTGTTCAGGGACACCAGTTTTTGCTACTGTGCCTTGGTGAGCCAGTAGAGTCGGGGTCGGCAGCAGATTCGGGAAACTACTATAGTGCCTTTACCATTCGACTGATGATCTGGTCCGTTGCACCGCCCTTGGCGCTAAAGATTCTTCCGATGGAATCGAGGGCAGGGTTGCGGTACTGTATGTGTGCAAGCTTGAAGCCAGATGTCCCCCTGGTTGTCTCCTCCACGGTAAGCCTGAGGATCCTGACAGACGCAGAGGGTTGGATTCTCTTGCCTGCAAGAACGAGATGGAGTTGGTTACCAATCTTCGTTTCTCGCTGTCGTTTGAGTGCTACGATGAGGTAGCTTGTCTTCTCCTGGGAGGCATGTAGGCCGACCTTGTGGAGATGAGCTTCGATCATGTCAATGGCGCTTGGAGTGTGACTCGTTGCTTCTCGATGGCTTCGCCTTTGGTCCAGATTGATAAGTCGTCGGCGTGTTACGTGAAGCCTAGCCTGGGAATTTTCCCGAGTTCGTGTGGTAGGGCCGCCATCGCGATGTTGAAAAGCATCGGCGAGAGGACGGAGCCTTGTGGGACACCAACTAGGCTCGTCTTGGGTTCACCGCCATGGGTGCTGCAACGTACCGAAAAGGCTTTGCCCTCGAGGAAAGACTTAATTAATAAAGTTTAATCTCCCGGTATTAATGCCTAGGCGCTGTGATTCCCGTATTTGTCGAGTGTGGGACAGAATTGAGAGCCTTTTTGACGTCGCCTGTTATGATTCTGGAGCGGTTAGGCTTGATGCTATGAATTATATGTCCTCTGATATCAGTGCTCTGATTTCCTGGGTGCCAAGGTCGGTTCGATACCCGTTTGGGCTGGGTGGGAAGCTCTGTTGGACTCGAGTAGCCATTCTAGCCTTGCAAGTACCATGCGTTTCATTATCTTTCAGGCGCGTGATGTGAGGGAGATGGGTCTGTAGTTGGTGAGATTACCCTTGTCCTTTCCCGCTTTAGGGATTGGGATTACGAGATAGTGCTTCCGGCCTTTCGGGGAGCTTTCTGGTTTCCCAGATGTCGTTAATCCAGTCCAAAAGCTCGGACTTGGTGAGATCGGTGAGGATCTTGAGCATACTAATGGTGATCCTGTCGGGTTCGGGGGCTGTGTGGGCCTTTCCGCGAAGGAAAGCGTTTTCAAGCTCACCCCGCGTGAAGGGCCGGTCCATGCCAAAATCCGGAGCCAAAATCCGGAGGAGTTCCGGGTCGTACGGCGAAGGGCGATTAGGCAGATCGGGCTTGGGAAAGGAAAGGTCCCCTGCCATTCCCGCGAGTTGTTCCTCTGTCTGGCTGAGCTTGAGGGCAAGTGCTAATGTTGCCTCCTTGCATTTCTTCTTGCCCAGAAGTGCGCGATTCGTGACCCACCGTTTTGTTATCGATGTTTTCTTGGAGAGCGGTGCGCTGTAATCAAGCCATCTGGGTTGGTCAAATTTTTCTGCGTAGACCCTCGCTATTTCCACCGTAGCCCTGGTCATGTTGCGTCTGCCTTGGGGGTCTTTTGGCCTGTTACGATATCTTTGTACAGCTTGCAGTCTTTTGGCCCAGAGCTTGAGAAGGTGGAGATCGGGTGTTGGAGCACCCTCAAAAGCAACAAACGTGCGGCCAACACCGTACCTACATTGGAACGAATTCTAAGAAGCTCCTAACAGCGCAGAACTTGAAGACACCGGCTTCGAATCCCTCCTCAACAGCGCCCTGAAAATTGCAACTATCAAAACAGTCGCATTCTCATGCATTCTCCATCCGATATTTCACCCTCTGCAACAACGAACTTTCAAAAGTAGATAAAGGAATAAAACATAATTATTACTTTTTTTAATGGTTATTTTGTTTTAATAAAGTAAACATAAAAAGGAAACTGAAATTAAGGTAGTTAGATTATAATTGGAGACCGCTAAAATACGCTGTGAGCGTCCGCTTGCTGTAAGCAACGTTGGGCATCGCAGCGGCGCGGCGCAGTGGCAGAAAGCGCTCACGGACGACGCATGTGAAATTAAACCTTGCGATTTGTGCCGAGGCGCCGCCACTAGCGGCAGCGCGTTTGGCGCAGAACCGCTGTGTGTGAAACGCGCATGCATTGGCGTTGCATCAGTTCTGTTCCTAAGCGTTAATTTAGCTTTACCGAGTACGTGAAGTCCGAATTCGTGCGATACTCAGTCAAATTACTTGTAATCGATTATGTTTTGGAGTAATTTTGGAATGATTCGATTACATTTATTAGGAAGTAATTGCGAGAGTAATCTGATTACTTTTTGGAAGTACTGAAAAGCAATAAACGACGGATCGCTCCCAAAGGCAGTGCTACCAGTCCGAAACAGAAGTCAAAGGTTCAGAACTAACCGCTACCTTATCCATACAGTATACGTGATTTTCTAAAAAAAATTCCTTGGGAATACAGGGCCGCTTCTCGGTAACTTCGGCACCGGGTTCGGATCGCTAGGGCTAGATATGGGTCGAGAATGAGCGTTCGGGAATGCGTAGTTTATTTTTGCAGTAAAAAAACAACATCCTGTTCACTAACTTTTGTTTTTCTTTGAAAGGGGGGGGGGGGGGGGGGGGGCACATTCCGTAGGTATGAAGAAAGAAAACCTTTTTGATCACAACAATGATCCAGTTAATTTCGGCTGTGTTCTTATTTTGCGGTGGCCCCGTTCAGGCTAGGCCCCCCTGCTACGAGCTGGAGAACGTTCGGGTTCCGGTGGCCATCTTCTGGGGCGACGGAGACTGGATGTCGACGACCAAGGACCTGGACAACCTGAGGGACAGGCTGAGCAACGTCGTCTACGACCACCGCGTGGACTTCCCCAACTTCAACCACGCCGACTTTATCTTCGCGTCAGGAGCCAAGACCTTGCTCTACGACAAAGTGATCCAAGTGTTCCGGAAGTTCCAGATTCGCCAAGTCCGCAACGAGTAGCCACAGTGATGGCGCTCGTCGTAAGCGGTCATTTAGGAACCTTGTACCGCGTGGGCCTCAAAACATCTTAAACAGTTCTTGTACCGCTTTTCCCCCCTCTTCCCACGCTTCTTCGACGAATAGAAACAAATAAAGTTGAATTGAATTGAGGTATCTTACGACGGACAGCAGAGCTGTGTATTGGGAGAGCTTGGCCATTCATTCCTTTGAATCGGCGATGATCTCGTGGCCAACCACACTCCGCGAAACAGCCTCTAGGAGTGGTCGTGAGCGATAACAATATGACTCGACTAATTTAAGCCGTTTTAGCGTCGCTAGAGTAGAAAGGTGTTACTCGCGGTGACTGAAAACCTGGCGCATGTGAGGTTTTCGTCCCGTCCATATTCAACAGCAGAAAAACCGAACGTGCACTCCAAACCAGAGCAGAATGCGTATACAGTAGTTGCGATCATTGCTGCTGCGAGATGAAACGCGCTTACTTCACGCTTTAAATGTCGTCTCCAATATTGTAATGCCGAGGTCGGCTGACTGGTCGACGCTGTGTGGCACTTTTAGTTTACGCTCTAACCGTGGGTGGAATATTCGGCGCTGGCGGTGGCCTTCGCTCCGCCCATAGGCCAATGGATGGATGGATGGATGGATCTGGCTAAACCCTGTGAAACGGGCGGTGGCTTGCGCCACCTAGCCAACATTATAAATCTAATTATATGTTTTGAATTCCAAGATTAAATCTCACCCCTGCCTCGATTTTAGCCACCAGTCTGACAACCTCCGCTTGGTTATTTCTACCCGTGTAGAGTCTATTTTTCCTTCACTGTCTTTAAAACCCAATGCTTTGATTAAATCCGCCCGGTCACTGTTAACTGTTGGGTGAAGCCCTTTACAGAAAAGTATTAAGTGTTCAGCCGTTTCCTCCTGCTCCCCACACACACTACATAAGGTGTCCATCTCCTGGTACTTAACCCGGTACGTCTCAGTCCGCAATACTCCTGTCCTGGCCTCAAACAACAAAGAGCTTCCCCTAGAATTATCGTAGATATTTTCTTTGCAAATTTCCTGTTTGAACATTCTGTACGTCTACAGTGCTGGTTTTGTCTGCATACCCGTTTCCCACAGACCCTTCTCTGTTTCTTTTATCCTTTTCTTTACCCGTAATTCCTGGTTGGCGCCCCCACTGCCGCCCAAATATTTGCTTGATAATTTTCTAGTTCGCTTTCTCCATTTGGTATCTACATTCCTCATGTACAAATAACTGAAAACTTTCCTCGCCCACTGCTCTTCCTCCATTTCCCTCAAACGCTCCTCAAATTCTATCTTGCTGCTAGCTTCCCTGCCCTCGAATGACGTCCATCCCACGTCGCCTTGTACCCCCTGATTCGGCGTATTTCCATGAGCTCCCAAAGCAAGCCTACCTACGCCCCGCTGTTTAATTTCTAACTTTGCTTGAATATCTGGTCTCATGCACAGGACCGCATTGCCGAAGGTCAGGCCGGGAACCATGACCCCTTTCCAAATCCCCCTCACCACTTCATACCTACTGTAATTCCACAGAGCCCTATGTTTCATGACGGCTGCATTCCTGCTACCTTTCATCGCTACATGTTTTTCATGCTCCGTTAGATACTCAACACCATTATTTATCCATACCCCAAGATACCTGTACTTATCCACTACCTCCAACATGACCTCTTGTATCCTATGCTCGCCACCATCTTTATCATTAAAAATCATCACTGCCGATTTTTCTTGACTAAATTTAAGACCTAGTTTATCTCCCTCTGTACCACAGATATCCATTAATTTCTGCAAATCTTCTTTGTTGTCGGCCATTAGCACTATATCATCTGCATACATCAGCCCCGGTAGTGATTGTTTAATCCATTCACCTTGCTTGATGAAAGAAAAGTTGAAGCCAAACCCGCTCCGCTCTAGTTTGTTCTCCAAGCGAGAACACTTTGACGCCATCTAGCGGGAATCATAGGCAGTAAGTATTCATTTGATTTCGCAAATAGCACTAAATCTTTCGCGCCGTGGCACTGAGCATGCATGGTAAAGCCGTTACGTTCACTGCCATAGCTCAGACTGCTTCTTCTTCCTCAGGCCTAAACTTCTTTTCAGCCTCCTCATTGGCCGAGATGCCTCCGCAGATTGCACAGATTAGCTCATTTCAGGTGCTATGCGGGAAAGCAGCAGACTATCCAGATTTCTTAGTCCGATGTCTGTCCCTTGCGCTGTTCCCAAAATAAAAACGCCTTAAAATTAAAAAAAAAAAGTTATATATATATTGTGGGGATTTTGGACACTGAGAACTTCGGCGACGATGCGGACGGCGCGGGAGAAACGAGCGCGGGGCCAAAGCACGGCGCGCGAGGCGCGTGACGGGGAGACAGGACAGTTGAGCCATGGCAGCGCAAGCCACCGAACACCAGGCTCGAAGAATAAACATGTCTCCATCTTGACTTGGCTTCTTCCACCGGACAAGCGGTGAGCGAGAATACCACAAATGGCGCCCAACGTGGGGCTCGCTGCTTGTCTGGGGCCGGGTAAAACAAAGCCACGATGGACGAGATTAACATCATCCGCGATGGACGCCTGCTTGGATGCCGCTGCCAGGCCAAGGCAAGTCCTGGGGGACCCTGCTGGAAAGGCCTACTCCAGCTACTCGGGCTGCTGCGAGCAGCAGCCGTTGTACAGCCCGTCGAACGCCCTGCCAGACTTCGCAAGAGGAGCAGCGAATATCTTCGAGCTGTCCACGGGCGGCTGCGCGAGGGACCCCTGACTGCGAGCGCCGCGATCTCCAAAATTATGGCCCCGGCGGACGTTCACTTTCTGCTGTGCTTCGCCATCTCGGTGGAGCACTCTTAGCAGCAACACTGAATAGATCAGAGACGCCAAGGAGAGGCTTCGAGAGAGGCAAGAACCAGTAGGAAGACATTGAGACGATCACGGGAGGCGTCAATTATCCGCTTTGAGATTAAGCTGTCCGGTTCTCCCGCTTTGCTCTTCCTGTATTGCTTTTGGCACATCAGTCAAGGAGATTGGAAAGGCTATAGAATGCAGGGCTTATCGCTGGATTTTAGTTTATTTTAAAGCGGCAGTGCTGGCGTTTGCGTAAGTTCTCCCTTTTCCCCCGATCTAGTCGTAGTGCAAGCTGGAAGACTTTTTAAGTTAAGCGGCGCTAGTGATGATGCTCGGTTGGGGGAAGGGAGACTGGTCAGAAAACAGGCAAACCGTTTGCTATTCTCTCTTTTCCCCTTAATTTAATATCAGTGTTTATTGGAAAGCGAAAGTGACTGCTTTGACATACGTTCTTTCTCTTCACGCGAGCTAGTCGGGGTGTGAGCTGGAAGACTTTTTAAAGTTAAGCGGCGCTACTGACGATGCTCGTTTGGGGGAGAGACCGGCAGGAAAGCAGACCGATACTTTGTTATTGTCCCTTTTTCTTAATTTTAAGATGTGGACCCGGTTATTGGCTACATGAAGTTAATCATATTTGTGAGGTGTTCTGCCCCGCGAAGTACGGTTGGTGCAAACGTCTGAAGTAATGAACTGCCTGCTGATTTTGTGATACATGAGCAATCCAGAAGGGGGGGAAGATGTGGGGATTTTGGACACTGAGAACTTCGGCGACGATGCGGACGGCGCGGGAGAAACGAGCGCGGGGCCAAAGCACGGCGCGCGAGGCGCGTGACGGGGAGACAGGACAGTTGAGCCATGGCAGCGCAAGCCACCGAACACCAGGCTCGAAGAATAAACATGTCTCCATCTTGACTTGGCTTCTTCCACCGGACAAGCGGTGAGCGAGAATACCACAATATATATACAAATATATATATATATATATATATTTTTTTTTTTAGGGGGGGGGGGGGGGGGGAGGGGGATTACTTCCCGTTTCCGATGGCGCCCTTTGTACAAGTTTTGTACCGAGGAATCTTCGAACCAAGTCTCCGGCAGGAGGCCGGTTTACCAAATTAATTGGTTACGAAGATAACTGGTGTCCAATCCCGTGATTCTAATTAAATAAAAAAAAAGTGTTTCAGCCGGCAGACAATTATCCGGTTCTGAAAATCCGAACTAATCGGAAAAAGTGACGGTTGCTTTTTTTATTCAATTAGCGATCAATTATATGTTTTTCTTCTCGAATAATCGAGTAATCTAATTGAATGCTTTTTCACCAAAACAAGATGTAATCAACAATTTACCTTTTTCTTTTTTTCCGAGAGGGAAGCGTTTACAAAACTGCATGACCTATACTGCCGCACGCAGAGCCGAGCAGGCAGCGCCCGGTCAAGAAATTCTAGAGGATTCGCGTTTATTCTTATATTCTTACTCAGAGCGTAACTTTGATAATTTCGTCTTAGTTTCTTGGTCTCGAAAGTGCCTGCTCATTCTCAAGCCCCGAACGTTCGATGCTCTAACCATCTGGGCCGAATTTTCGCGATGCAGACGCACACTAGGAGTGGAGCTGCCCGTAACCTTGTAGAGTCAATCTCGCTCTCGCTTGCTATTACGCCGCTAAATCGCCGCCCGTCTTTTCTGCGGTCTCGACTCTCGTTCCTTATTTTTTTCCCCACAAGTTTGCCGATTAAACCTTTCTTCTCAGTTTACATTTGTCGAGCTCTTTTCCATCTATGACAATATATCCTTACGTCTTTAGCCCCGAATCGCACCATCTCTATTAACGCTGTAAAAGGTCGTCGCTAATTTCGCAGTCACCAGAGGTCGCAATGTACGCTGTTTCAGCCGCTAGTTCCACTGCCTACCTTCCCGCACAACACTCGGAGAGCCAATCACCGCAACAACTTACGGAGGCAACTCAGCTTGCATCGCCTAATGTCGCAACTTAGACTGTATTTTTCTTTTGTTTAAGCATACGTTTCGGCATCGTCATTCGCTGAGCTACCTCCGTAAGTTGCGGCGATTGGCTCTCCGGGTGTTGTGCGAGAAAGTAGGTGCACGGCCTTTTTTTCAGGATGAACCTTCACAAAGAAGGACTTGTAGTTTTCAAGACTGACCTTCCAAAAGCCCTACCCTATTCTCCACTTGCTCGTCTTGCGGACAGCAACATCGAGAAACAACTGTTGTTAAGTTCGAACAAGAGACTCTGTTAGATTGAAACGTATGAGGTTGTTGTAAAACGCTCGTTCAATGTAGGGTAAAAGTACATTTGGCTCGTCTGAACCGCCCAGAACAAAAGATGGTTAAAAGCTGAGATTTTTAAAGGTAAATATATCAACAAATGAAACCCTGCTTTCGCCTGTCTTCTTTTCCTGGTGCCCTTCCATCACTGCATTCAACTTCGCATGTTGCCATTTGATGTGATTGATAAAAGACAACAAAAAAAAAGCTTCCCCCGATCTAATTAAATGTGGCAATCAGCCACATACAAATGTAACATATGTAACGATACCTTCCCCTTTTCTAACTGTAACGGGAACGAGTTTCTTTTTACATATAAAACTAGTAACGGGAAGGCGTTTAAAAAATTAGAAGGAACAAAAAATAAGCTTACGTCCTTTTTTTATTTTTTTTTACTGAGGAAAGTGTACAACATTGGCTAACAGCACACACTATAAGTGGGCATATGCAGGCTCCTTTTTAGGCTGTACCAGGCGTTTCAAAGACACCCTACATGATATAGGCTTTGAATTTCGTACGACGGGGGCCGAAGACGCTCGTAGTGGCTTCCAAGTGCGACAGATGGCGGCACTGTCCGATATCGAGGAAACTACCGAGTGCCTATTCTTGAAAGCCGTCAGTCTGAAAAAGTCTGAAAAAACCTAGAAATAACGAACCGTCTGCGGGGCATGGGTGATGTAAACTGTGCCATTTTATGGGCCGACGAATATATATCTATTTTTAAGGCTTCGAAAAGTCCACGTGAGACGCAGACGTGCCCATCACTCAAACCTCGAGAAGGACGGCTACCACTGAATGCCACGGCCCCTCGATGTATCACCACAGATGGAGAAGTACGACTACGCGGCGCTACAAAAAACAGTCTGGCGCGTGTTCATTCTTCTTAGGGCGTATCTTTGTCGTAGAAGAAACTGCGTGCATTTATGTTCGAAGCATACATATCTCTGGAGAAAACGTGCTTCGAGGATGCATCATGTCTGCTGTGAACATCGTGCCTTTTGTGCAATAAATGAGCACAATGATATTGTTAATTAATCTCGAGAATTCTATCGTGACAAGGTTCGTCCATCAGCTCTATGACTTGACAGGCCACGGGGTCCGCCCATCGACAGCATGGTAATTCCATCCACCGACACTCTTCGGCACCCCTATCCTGCAACTCTCAGCAGTCCTCCATCGAAGCGTGCACGAACGCTTAGCGATTAACAAATTCCCTAACGTGAGCACACGTGGACACGACTGGCGTAACAACATGGCAAAGTTCTGGGGTAAAAAAAAAATTACATCAGTTTGTAACGCAAGTCAGGCCGGCCAGAGAGCGAGTGTTACTTGCTGTCCGGACCAAAGAGCAGCTTGTAAACCTATTGCATGCGAGCTCTCTCATGAGCTGTCACAACAGAAAACTGCCGCAACGTGACTCGAACATACATACACCCCACAACGATGGAGTCAGTGAGTCATTACTCTCGTCTCGACGAGTCGCTCACTCGAAAAGCCAATGTCCCTATCTCCCCCCCCCCCCCCCCCCCCCCCCCTGGCCACGCACACAAACATACGCGCAGCAACGACTCAGTAATGAAGCAGTATAGAATAGACCTCATTCAGCTCCGTTGAAAAGCGTGAAATGAACTGGCGTTGCGTCTAGCCTCAAAGATTAAGACATGTACACGGGCTTGTGTAACGGAAACTCCGTGTCTCGTCCCATACTTAACGTTCGCACGAACCCGACTCAACACACAACCGCTTTTTTTTTTTTTTAGACTTTTATTTAATCGTGAACAAACACATAAATATGTCAAAAAACACATGAGAACATATTAGATGACATGAACTTCTCGTATACGCATTATATGGATTTTATATAATTTATATAAGTTCTCGCGTGTTTATTGGACAAATCGTATCTGCAACGTTTCCTCTTTTAAAGCGGTGTACACTCTAAAAAAAAGGGTATCAGCTTACACCCTTTTGTCCCATATAATACACCCCAAAACTTCATTTCGAAGTACAGCGCACTATAGTCGAACAAACGGCCCCAAATTTTACGAGAGGCTTGATAACGGTGCGATATAACTTATTAAATAGCTAAAGTACGTGTCAAAGACCAAAGAAAGAAAACACGGAGCTTTTGCAGTACGGCCAAGAAAACTCCGATAGTCTTTAATAATACGTACATCAGCTATCTTAATAAGTTGTACCGCACGGCTATCAAGCCCCTCGTAAACTTTGGGGCCGCCTGTTCGATTATGGGGCGCTGTACGTCGAATTGAAGTTTTGGGGTGTATTATATGGGACAAGGGGTGTAATAATACACCTTTTTTTCTGAGAGTGTAAAGTGCTCACTCGTTAACTTAATCGATAACGTAGGATGCCTGCCAACGCCCTTGCGAGGTAATACGCAGAGGAGTGCCGACGGAACTCAGTGAATTACGTATATGCCAGGTGGCACGGAGGAGCAGCACTTGGGAATGGGTCGCTCACTGCATCCAGCTCAATCGCAGCGGGAAACAGACCCTAACGCACTCTAAGAGAAGTCTGCGGCTTCTCAGCACAACACGAATACCAGCCATTCACGGCCAACGATAGAAGGATCTCGGTGTACAACAAAGCTCATAACACACATTAAGAAAAAATTCAAAGTGCGTAAGAACATTATAAGCATGACGCTTAGATCGTTGAATCTCCCAGCGCCCATCGCAAATTTTAAATCTATACTCGTATCCTGAGCTGCGTTATTCGCTGGGATCCGTCTATCGCTCGCCGTGATTGGTTATCTCACAAACAAACAAACTCACAGACAATGGTTTTAGGGTGCTAAATACACTGTAACAAAATCCCGAGCCTTTACTCTCCCGCACAACCCTCGGAGAGCCAATCACCGCAACTTACGGAGGTAGCTCAGCGAATGACGATGCCGAAACATATGTTCCGACCAAAAAACGCAGTCCGAGTTGTGACATTAAGCGATGCAAGCGTGACGTTTTGCATCGCTTAATATCACAACTCAGACTGCGTTTTTTGGTCTAAACATACGTTTCGGTAACAGGGTAAAAAGGCAAATTGATTCTGTCTGACGTGGCCTTATCACCCGTTTACACATCCTCCCTCCTCCTGACACAAGCTTACAGGTACAGGCACTAGTAGGACCCGAGTATTCTCTCACGCAACGCCACCGATCAAGAAACTTCTGTGACGCCACGTAACATCGAGGAGAAAAGCGGACGTTATTTTGGGGGGATCGCATATGGGGAGGGGGTGTTGGCGTTCTCAACAATGCGATCCCCAGGATTTCGACAACGAGTTTGGCGACTCACGCGGTGACGATATTAGAATGTAGTTCCTACGGTGGACACGACCACCGCGTGAACATTCGATCTGGGCTCGAGACAGTCGGTGCCTCGACGTGCATTCGGTTCGTGGCTCGTGACCCAATCGCTGCGATGACCACAATAGCTGAACTTTAACAATGTGTGGAACTCCGCGCGCGCGCGCCACGCGCTTTGCCAACCGCAGAGCGTGGCTATTAGCGGCTAGATGTTTTAGTGGCGCCCTCATACGGTTCCCCCTTGTGACGTCATTACCTTGCAAAGAACAAATTCGATGGTGTTTGTAAATAGCATGGTTGAAGCTTGAAATGATTGCGCTCTCAAAGCAACACTGCCAACACCGTCAAAATTAAAGTTCTTTCATTCCCCTCATTTCCGTCGATGATAAACCCTTTGCTGACGTCATAGTCAGCGTTCGGCCAATCGTGGAAGGCCGACCACAGCGACGCTTTCGGTCGCGCTCGTCGCCAATACGATAAAACACAGGCGGTATAGAATCGGCTCCAGATCACATGAACGCTTGCAAGTTCTGGTTGCAACTTAAGAAAACGTGAACGCTGCTCATTTTTTTTATTATTTAGGGCTGCCAGTGCGTGAGAAAAAAATAAAGAGGTAACGGGTGTTTCATAGGATACGTAACAAGCACGTTTTTGCTTTATAATCCAAAGAGCATGCAAGCCGTCTGCTTTTTGCCCGGGAATTGCGGTGACGACAGGACGACGCCAAGATCTGATTAGCTCTGATCGAAGGATAGTGGGTAGACCTCAATTCTACAGGGTGTCACAAAAGAAAATTTACACGATCTTTTTTACCGCAAAAATAAACTAGGCATCGCCGAACGCTCATTCTCCGCTCAAAGGTAGAGCTAGAGGTCACAACCAGATGCCAAAGTTTCAGCACGATCCGATAACTTAATGAAAAGTTATAAGTGATTTTCTGAAAATTTCAATGGGAAAATGGCGGCCGACGGAGTTTTCAAACACATGGGGCTCTATGGCACCAGAAACCGAAAACGGGTAAAAATGGGTTCCATTTTGCCATTGAAATTTTCAGAAAATCACTTATAACTTTTGATTAAGTTATCCGATCGGGCTGAAACTTTGGCATCTGGTTGTGACCTCTAGCTCTACCTTTGGGCGGAGAATGAGCGTTCGTCGATGCCTAGTTCATTTTTGCGGTAAAAAAGACCGTGTAAATTTTCATTTGTGACACCCTGTAGATGCCCTGAGGTCTACCCACTATTTTTTTCTGAAACAGCCAATAAGAGCTCGGCGTTCTGACATCATCGCCACCCCAGAATCAGACGAACTTGCGCTCACCATATGTATCGAACATAAAACCAAACCTTTTTCTTATCAGCAACATCAGAGGAGTGTCCATTCAGGGAAGGAACACGCCTCAGATAGCGTCTGCTGACTATCCCTTGCATGATGCCATAACTGTGGGACTGCGGATGGGCATTAAATTCAAATATAGCTATAAGAGTCGTATTTGTTTTGGACGTGGTCATCCCCGGTTGCTTATCAGTATGCACCCCCCGAACGTTTCACTAGACAATCATGGTGCCCAGGCGGGGGTCTCGCATCCGGCCACTTCCTCGAACAGTCGAACGACCGGCGAATATACTCGTGAGTGACGCCGGTATTTACATAACACGTCCCGAGCCCTTTTCACGTTTCCCTCGCGGCGACGCTGTAGCAGACGGTTTGCCGAGAAGCAGGCGACGTCCGCGTACGTCGTCTGCAAACGCCAAACCGTTACACGATCGCGTTTCCACCGCTCCGTTTCACGTTATAGAAGGGTCCGTAGCGGATGCCACGAGCCATATTGGAGCCTATCGGAAGGGCCGGGAGCGAATCACGTGACGCAAGCGACCAACCTAGAGCCGAGCGACGATAGCGGGGTCACGTGTCACGCTTCCGGGCGCTTGATTGGACCGGGTGGCGTCTACGGTGGGCAGCGGTTCGCTTCGAGAGCGAAACTGGCTGGACGTGGATGAAGCCGGCTCTGACCTCAACACCCCCACACGTTGCACGCGCGCTGCTCTGCTCTCCGATGGCGGAAGCTTAGAAAGAGGTAGGAGGAGGGTCACCCACTTTTCGCCTGACTAGCGCCGGTATCCCTTTGGGAGATGTTGGTACACGCTCCATCGAGAGAATTTATAGCGCTACTCACTGCATCGAAACGTCGGCGAGAAAGCGTCGGTGGATTCCTGCCCGGGATGAAAAAATAAATACGAGCACTCGAGTTTTATTATCCTCGATTTTTTTTTTGGGGGGGTGCCTAAGTTGCATCTGGTGACTGGGCAACACTGACGAAACTTTGACGGCACTCACCCCTCCTGTGGGGGTTTAATAGGTTAGTAGGACAACCACGAGAGCTCGAGCTAAAAGTTTAAAATGTGCGCTCTAAAAGAATAAACAGAAAAGATTGCGATTTTTTTTTTTTTTTTTTGGCAGAACACAGAAAAGTTTAATTACGAAGAATAGTAGAGCTGTCTCAACAAATGATTAACCTCAATATACAATTAATAGAAAAAATTAGAAAAAGCGCCCAGGGTATCTGCTTACATCACGCTTCTCAGATCTTATTCTGAGCTTTGTCATTGGCTGCATGCTCTGCAGAAAAGCGAACTCACACACCGCTTTTTAGAGAGTGAGGGCGAGGACCGAAATTGTAAATGAAATAACTTCGCGGTAAAAAAAAAAAATAATTTGGCCTAACATTTGGGTTTTTATTCCCTGGGTGTTTGTTGGAGCGTCTGGCCAGTTTGGAAGCGAACCGGGAGCCGCAGAGAAAACGCTGGAGTAAGCGTCCGCACGGTCCGTTTGGCGCACTATTCCGCTTTATTGCATCGACTACGATACAAAAGTATACGGTTTAAACATTGTACTTCAAACCAAACAAAAAAGTATCGCCTCGAATTCTCGGGTCACTTCACGGTCAGAACCTGGACTAAAAAAGGAAAAAGAAAAGCGGAGCTTTTCGAGAGGCAACGAGAATTTCTCTGAAAACAAGCATTTGTGCAAGGCTCGCGAGTCGTGGACTTTAACAGGCCAGTGAATCTGTGTAAAGTGTGCCAGCGACGACTGCGTCGAGCCATCTATGAAACGTATGTGCCCGAAAAAAGAAACCGCATTCCAGAGCGCTCTTGCGCCGCTTTGCGCAACAATACTCAATCCAAGGAGAACAGACGAACTCGCAAGACATATGCGTCAAGAGCCTTCCCCGCGAACATCGAACGCCGGCACTGTCCGTTGGCCACTATTCGTATGATCGCTACGGCGTGACGCGGCTTACAAAGGATTGCAGTGGTACTGCAGTTGAATAAATAAAAGACAGAAAAGCGAATGTATGGCTGATGTGGACACGTGACTATTTTGAAAAGAATAGTCACGCTTCTTTCCCTTCCCTTCCCCCCCCCCCCCCTCCCTCCCCCTGTGTTGGACAAAGCTAGGTTACAAGACACACACAAACGCGCATTCTAAATTTCCTGAGGTCATGGCGCGTACCTGCGCTTGATTGGTTTAGTCGGAGAAAACACACACACTGGAAGGTGACTATGGAACTTTAGCGTCACGCTTTGCTTGCGCTCTGGTTTGAGGTCAGATCACTCGTACAGCGCAACGCTAAATCAACACTACAGGAAGAGCGCGGCTGCTTCGCCGACTTGAACGTACTTAGCACCGATACAGCACTGTGGTCGGCGCGACATCAGCGAGGTCAGCCGTATTTCCAGCGCTTACTAAAAGCGCCGAGGTAGCGTGCGTGTGTGAATAAAATCACCTATACAGAGCGCTCGAACAATTCGAACGAGCCGAGTGAAAACGAGCGCTCACATTCTGACAGAAAGCTGGTGTGCAAGGACGAGGAATGTGGACGCGGACGACGCGATCACTCAAGGAAACCGAGCCATCGAAAGATCCCGACACGCGATGTCTCGCGTCAGGATCCCCAACACGCATCCGGGAACAATGGCCAACAAAACGCCAGCCAAACAGACCAGCGCAACTCCCCGGATCGTCCAGCACGGGGTCATGAGCGACCTACCGCTCCCACGGCTTCCTTCCAGGAACCGTGCGAGAAACGCGTACACCTCAAGGCTTCGGGGTCCCAGCCCAAACAGAACAGCTCCCTCCGTTCACGAGCTCACAGCGCAGTGGACGCTACGCACTCGCCGGACCAATCCAACCGGGCCTCCCTTTAGTTTTCTTACCCAGCTCTCTCCGCGTGGGTAAGGGCGATCCGGGATCACGTGGTCAAAAATCGACGTGTGATTGGTCCAACGAGCACGTAGCTTCCACCGAACTGTCAGCTTATAGGGGAAGAGCCGGAAGACTGAGGGAGGATGGTCGAAGGTCGCTCTGTTGATCCTGAAGGAACCGGAGCACTCGAGGGCCCGTCCCCTACTCCATCAAGGACGGCGCGTGCGCAGCCGTGCGTGCCGGCAATGCGGTCAGTTGATGCCACCTAGAAGACAAGGCTTGCCCTTTTGCCATCAAAACGTCATCACTAGAGGGTCCACGCATTGCCGTTACCGCGTATTGCAGCGCCTCACAACGAGCGTGACGTGGGTAGGCGGCGGCCGCCAAGACGGACGCGTCGGCCGTTTTGTGTCGTCTCTCGCCGAGCTGCAGCATGTTTTCCGCTTGAGGGCAGGTCGGGGTGCCACCAACGATGACGTCATGCATAGGCCTTGAATTCTGGGTGGCTTTGGGTCAGTGCGCTTTTCCCACAGTAGCCGGCGATCCGTCGCGAGCAGACAAGTGCGTTGACTAGCAGACGGCCTTCGCCGAGCAGACGACGCCGGTGTCGTCTGCCCGCCGAAGGCTAGCGGCCGATTAGCGCATTAACGATGCGGGAATGCGTCCGACACCGATGGCGGCCGTCACTGCCAATCTTCGATTTTGATCGTCTTTTCGTATTTATTTATTTATTGTTAAAAGCTTAGGTCTCGTTCTTATAACCATTCACTGCGGATTAAGGTATGCTCCGTATCGTAAACAAGGTGAGCAGATGTTCGACAGGAATGCAGAAGGAAAAGATCGTGCTTCGAACACTCGCGTAGAAAGCAGACGACGTCCAGTTCCAGCTTTGGGATTCACTAGAAGCGGTTAGACGAACGCGATAAGGTGCAAGGGATACGGAGAAGACACCCAGGAATCTTGGGAATCTTCGAGGATATAAGTCGCTAATTTTATTCATCCCTAATCAACGCGCGTTATATATATATATTTAAAAAAACATACTGGTCACATTACTCATACAATATGCAAAAGACAGCCTGAGGCACTGTCTGTCTGAGACACTGTCTGAGCCGTATTTATTCCTTCTGTGTTTGTCCTGCCACATCGGTCACGCAAAAACTGTCTGAAGACATGCTCGAAAGTCGAAATACACTGTTCTCGAAACATACATGTGTGTGAAACAAACGTACTTTGATTAGGCTTGGTACGTGTTCGCAGATACTTATTCAATAATACTTCCAGCAAACCATGTAAATTGGATTTAGGAGCGTGCCAGTGGAACTCGTCCTCGAACGCAGCTTCTGGAATTAGGTGATCAAATCGGTTTTTCGCTGTGGTTCAAGGTCGGACATCCCAAACAAATGTACTTGTACTAGTGTGAACAACATCATCATTGGACCTGGTCCTGGTACGGGAATGTTCGTGCAGCCATGTCTCCACAATATACAGCGAAGCCGCTACACTTGAACGCGGACAGAGTTCTCGTCGTGCGAACGCCCGTAGACAAAGGTAAACGTCAAGACGATGCCACGACCGAATCAAGGTTATAGAATTTCCCCGGCTACGATTGAAACACGAAAGTGCCTTCTCTGCATCCTCACTAACACTTTTTTTTTTTTTTTTTTTTTAGATTGCATGTTTGGTAATTTTGAATAATACCTTTACTCTGCCTTCTTTACGGCTCTTGTATGTCGTCGAAATTGCCCTTAACTATTAACGTTAGATTCGTAAAATACACGATCACGCAAGTCGAGCTTGCGCGCAACTAAGGTTCCTCGGGTGTGCAATGGCGAGGCGTTGCAAAACTGAAGGGGAGGCGAATAGAGAGGAGGAAATAGACGATTTGCTATTAGGCAACGTGCGCGACCGAAAGCGTCGCTGTGGTCGGCCTTCCACGATTGGCCGAACGCTGACTATGACGTCGGAAAGGGGATTTATCATCGACGGAAATAAGAGGAATGAAAGAACTTTGATTTTGACGGTGTTGGCAGCGTTCCTTTGAGAGCGCAATGATTTCAAGCTTCCACCATGCTAATAACAATCACCATCGAACTTGTTGTTTACAAGGTAATGAGGTTACAAGGGGGTACTGTAGGAGGGCGCCACCAAAACATCTCGCCGCTCATTTTCCCAAGCGCCCCGGCCCGCGCGCGAGGAATTGTGGGAGTGACTGTCCCTCGCCTGGCCGCTCTGCATTGAGATCGCATTGCCTTGTCGCTTGCCTCCTCTGAATCCTCTGTCTTTCGATTCCATTACCTATTTTTATCTATTCCAGTGTATATTTTATTGCTTCTAAGTGTTTTTATTTTCTTCTGCGCGCCATATTTCTTGTATTTATATAGTATTTGCTTCTTTATTTTGCCTTTTTCAACGGGAGTGCCGACAGGACAACACGCCGCTTCGCGCGTCGTTCCTCGGGTGAGTACTGCCGTTGCTACCGATTCCTATCGCGCTGTTGGCTGTTCATTTTGGTTCAATTTGACCCGCGTGCAGTCGAGAGGAGCCGTTAATGAACACCCGCGCACATGTCATAGGAACAGGCAGAGCTCTGAATCAACAATCGCGACGCGAGAGCCGAGTGCGCTGTGATTTGGCCGCCCGCGCTCGCTCCCTTGACTCGCACTGTAGCGTATGCCTTCGAGTGCCGCTTACTTGACCAACATACAGCACGCCGCTTTGTCGCCGCGAATCATTTGTCCGAATGCCTGCGAAACCGCAACACCGTTCGGCATATCCAACGCTGCGGCGCCTGACAACTAACTGCACGCAGCGGCGCGCAGTTGTCAGCACTTGAAAAAGGGTGTTTGCAACTGACAACCACTTAGCAGATAGATTAAGAAGGCATACCATAAGCGCATACAAGCCGTGACGTTGGGCCACCGGCGCTTGCGAAGGGCTCGCGCCTCAACGCGCAGTTGTCAGGCGCCGCAGCGTTGCATATGCCTCAGCTTCGCAAACATTCGGACAAATGATTCGCGGCGACAAAGCTGCGTGCTGTATCTTGATCAAGTAAGCGGCACTCGAAGGCATACGCTACAGTGCGAGTCAACGGAGCGAGCGCGGGCGGCCAAATCACAGCGCACTCGGCTCTCGCGTCGCGATTGTTGATTCAGAGCTCTGCCTACCCCTATGACATGTGCGCGGGTGTTCATTAACGGCTCCTCTCGGCTGCACGCGGGTCAAATTGAACCAAAATGAACAGCTAACAGCGCGATTGGAATCGGTAGCAACGGTAGTACTCACCCGGGGAACGACGCGCAAAGCGGCGTGTTGTCCTGTCGGCACTCCCGTCGAAAAAGACAAAATAAAGACACAAATAAATATCGCACGCAGAAGAGAATAGAAACACTTAGAAGCAATAAAAAATACACTGGAATAAATAAAAATAGGTAATGGAATAGAAACATAGAGGATTCAGAGGAGGCAAGCGACAAGGCAATGCAATCTCAAGGCAGAGCGGCCAGGCGAGGGACATGTCTCGCCCACAGTTCCTCGCGCGCGGGCCGGGGCGCTTGGGGGATTTTGCAAAGGTATATTAGCAATACCGGCGAGCGAGAGCTTACCTGACTGTGGTATGTTTATGTTTGCGGTTTTGTGCTTTGGACCGCTCTCTGTCGAATCGTCATAGGGGAAGTTTCAGGCGTGAGCTATCAGTGTGCGTCATTGAACTCCCATAACTTACACTTGTATACTCTTTGGGCGGAATCCTGCGGGGACGCTGCGATGTCTCGTTAATATGGACACCTCCGTTCCCCCGAAAATGTGGTCCATAATGTGAGTCAAAAGTGGGTGTATTTTCCCAGTTTCTCCCAGAAAATGGTGTCCCTATATAGCGAAGTATCCGTATTAACGGAATCTATAATAGAGAGCTTTAGCGAATCGTTTTTGCAGATCCCATGATGGGGGCCCTCCGGTACAAACTGAGCATGCACTACCACAAAAGATTTGCTTAACGCTACACATCATGGAGGGTCCATGATGTACAAAAACGGTTCCCTAAACTCTCTAGTAGAGAGTTTTAGGGAACCGTTTTTGCATCCGCATCCGATCTGCAATTCGCCAAATTTTATTCATTTTTATCCGCTTCCATCAATTGACCTCGGATATCCGCGGATGATCTGCGGACGTAATCCGCGGATATGCAGGGCTCTCCGGACCATAAGTTTGTCCTCCGAAACTCGCATCCGCTGCGGCCTTCGAGTCCGACCAGCAGCACATCGCTTATTTCCGCTTCCATTTAAACTCGCTACAAGCGTCGGATCATCCTTCTAACGAAACAAGGCGCGCTTGAAATCCCGCCGGAAAGTAGGCGTTTTCGTTGAACTCGACGAGCAGCGCGTGTAACGGCCGAACGAAAAGCAGAGCGAAGGGGACGGTGTCATCGTTATTAATCGAAGAGCGTTCCCGGACGGCATTCCGACTGCGCCACGAAGCGCGATTAAGGTCAAGGAACGGACTCCGCAAAGCAAACGAATTCCCTCAAACATAAACGTACATAAGAGGAAAGAAGGGAGAGCGCCGAGCGAGCGAGTTTGGCGTCGACCGGAATCACCTCGACAAACCGGAAGGAAGTTCTCTTCGCGTGTTCGATTGGTCCGAGCGTGAGTGCTCTTTCTTGCCCCCAGTAATAATAATAGAAAGACCATCTCCTGTCAACACCGATGCATCCGATTCGGGCACCAGTAAAAAGAAAAAAAAAAAAAGCGGCATTATGCATGTACGTAAGAGCCGGATTTGCGAATAACTGCACCGATTATAGCAGGGCCGAAGAAAGCAGCCGCAATAAGCACGGTTCCGAAAGAAACAAAACATGAAGACGAGATACAGCGACCGGAGTCAATAGAAGAGAAGGCCCGAGCATTACGTCATTGTTGTGGACCTGGTTGTCCAAAGCGGTAGCTAGGCGGCGCTCCATAAGCGATGACGTCTAGGGGAGAGTATACAAGCCTTGTCTTCTGGGTGCTTGTTCAAGAGGCTTCGTAAGTGCGCGCGCACGATGCGACCACTTACTTCTTGGAGGAGAACAAAACCAAAAGAAAAAGTTTGGGCTCGTCACGCAACATTCGGCAACCCAACAAGGGGACTATTTCCTGTCGCGTCGTGTGTACAGGGTGGGCGCCGTGGAAGGCAACGAGCGAAGTGGTCATTTGCGAGTGGTCGGGGGGCGCTTGCTTTTAAAAATAACCGCTATAACCGCGAGGTGGCGGGCGGCGCGATGGCTTCCACGGGAAACAGGAGACAACGTCGTTGAGATTGGGGGGGAATAACTTTCCTCTGCCTGTCCAGGAATACTATTCTTAACCGAGAAATGTGCGCAGGTCTCTTCTCGGTGGTGTATAGAAGAGAGCGCAGACACCGTCGCCCGTGGCTTCCGCGACGGTACTTAACTGTGTGCTACGATCGGTTAGCTTTCTCAACTTGCTGTTGTTTTTGTTGTTGTTTTCAGGATGTACACGGAGGTCACTAGTCCGCGTTAAAGGTGTCGAGAAACGAGCGGCTTCCATGCTTGGAAACATTCACGACGCTGCAAAATCGTCACGGAAAGAGGAAGAGACGCATGAGCTTTGCGTGTCATAGTGACGCAATTTAGACATGACCATTATTATTATTTTTATACATAGTTTATTGTCTGTAAATGTCCTAGGTCATACTCGTTGTTGACATATAAAAATATAAGTTCCCAGAGGCTCAAATTAAGCGTTTCACGTGAGGTAAGTCAACTCTTCTTTGAAAGAAAAAGTAATTGTGAAGATGCAAATACGTGATGTCCATTCAACATTCGGACTCCATCAGTATGCATACCCCGACAACTGCTAATGTTACAGTTGCGGTATCCGCGAGATTGTTTAGTATATGACGACTTTTGTGTAAGTCATTTCTCAAATTTCCATAATAGTAAGTGAAGGGGCACCTTACACCAACCTCCAGTAGAACACAAGGAGCCAGTACTACTGGACGCTATGGCGTCAAGAAAAGATCGTTTTGGCTTAGGTTGGAAATGAACAAAGGAAGATACGGCCTATAGGCACGAAATTGTAAAGATACACACAGCGAGACATATCTATGGTATGTGTGCTTTATGTGCATGCATCTCCTTACGATCATTTTCGAGTTTAAATTCGACATATCAACGAGTCTCAGATAGTCATATGGTTCGCTCCCAGCATTCTTTCGTGACATCACGAAAACTCTGCACTGTGCCCTGGAACCCGAGAGGATGTCTGCCATTCAAGAAAGCACGACAGGGTCAAACGGTCGACTTGTCCTTCTTGCCTGCCTTGTAGCCTGGCGGAGGCTTCTTGACCGGCACCCATATGAGCGACTCGTAGATGGTCGGCCTGTAGGCCAGCACAAAGTTGGCGAAGATACCGATGCAGAGGAGAGTGGACGTCACGGAGGACACGACCAGCTCCCGCAAGGACGCGTGATTGTTCTCTTCCTTGATGAAGGCCGCCGTGGCGGGGAGCATGACCACGGTCAGGGAGAGGTAGAGGAGTCTGTAGAGCAGCGAGAAGGGCACCTCCGTCGAGCCCAGCAAGACGGTGATGAGCGCGAAGGAGGCCGTGAAGACGACGCTGAAGGTGCCCATGAGCATGATGAGCACGTCCATGCGGATGACGTAGAGTTCGTTCTCTCGGTCGAAGTTGATGCCCATCAGGTAGAACATATGGATGAGACCTATCATCACCTGGAACATCTTGAGCTGGCCTCCTGAGGTGCGAAGGTACCCCAAGTAGTAGGATCCCATGATGGTTCTGACGGTTCGTTCGAAGAGACGCTGGTTCCAGACAGGATGGGGATGGCGGTGGCGATGATGCTTGCCGGCTGTCCGCCGCGGAACGCAAAGCGATGTTCGGTTTTCTTCTCCAGAGTCAAGTCCTTAAAGCCGCGATCACAATGCCAATAAAGCATACAGAAGACAGTCTGCAAACACAGTCTGAGGCAGGTTTCTTCCTTGTAGGACGGTTCTCACATTGGTCATACAAAAACTAACATATTCGAACAATACATTTTCTTGGAGCAATTCATATTTGAGAGTGTTTAAATGTGTTTCACTGCTGTGCGGATGCGAGAAACCAGGGCATTCCTGATTCTTATGTCGCGTGCCAAGCTATTCCTTGAATTTAATTCCACGCTTCATTCGAAGCACAGACTCGCTTTCGTATCTCGACGGATCGCAGTCAAACGTACTCAAACGCTCTTAAACTGTGCGTAGGGGCCTGAACAAAACACTGTTCCTGCAGAACACGCAAGCAGCCAAACATGGCGAACGCCAGAAGGATCCCGAGAATGACGAAGTTCAAGATAATAGACATTTCTTTCTATCACAAAATGATGGCGGCGATAAAGGGAAAAAAGTTGCAATATAGGCAGCGTGACGTTTCCTTGACCACCTACAGTCTACAACGACGGGCGCACATCAGAAAATTAAAAAAAGGCAATATACAAAAGTCACCATAACGAATTCAGCAGCTATCACAAATAACGACAGTAACTGCAACTAATAATCATAAGCATTCGTAAAAAAAAAAAAAAAAAACAGTGATAAAACTTCTCTTATTGGAATTTGATTTAAATCTAAATATTTGGATTGTTAAAAATTTTGTAAATTAGGGACATTGTTTTTTAGCGTTTGTGTGCAATAGTTTGTTATTTGCACGACCGCCTTCAAACAGCTGGCGCCACGGGTAGAATACACATTAATAAGTTTTCGGAGACGACCAAGGGTTGTTAGAAAGTTTGCAATTCTAGTGACTTTTATCTTTAAGTTTGTAGCGATACAAATCGTGAATGTTGAAGATGAGGACCTTTTTAAATAGGTCAAATGTATGAGACTAAAGCGAAGCAGTAAGGGCGTACATGGCTCTCACCGCTTTCTTTGGCAACGGATCTACCCTTTCAAGATTCGTTAAAGTGGTTGTGCCCCGAAACTAAATGGCAACAATTATAAATTATAAACCATTAACTTAACGTTGATCGGTAGAGTATAACGATGGCAGTATACCCTGCCAGCAACAACTATATAGATCCGAATAGTACGATGGGCGCGGGTACAATTGGACCATGTGAAACGTCATCACGCGCATCATCCCTGCGCACGCCGCATTTTACAGTAGTAGTCGTGCTCCAAGCTTCGTCATTCGCTGGGGTCCTTCAACTGTTCGCCGTTAATAACTGCCTCCACGTCCTGCAAAAAAAAAAAAAAAAACTGTATTTTGCAAGTTTTTCTTTTTTTTTCTGTTTCTTAGAGTGTATTCGGATGATTTCAGGAGGAATGTTTCCTAGCGTGCTTCGACTTCCTTTGTGTGTGCTTCCGTGAGCACCAAAGAAGCATTCGTCCATGCATTCCGGGCCGTGCCATGTGTCCAGGATAATGGTCTTCCCCGTCAAGCTCGTTTATAGACTGCTCTCTGCTCTTAAAGTCGCGATCGCACTGATAACATCATACAGTCTGAAGACATTATCTGGGCTGTGTTTCTTCTTTGGTCATACAAAGAATATCTGCAGACTTGTTAATACATGCCTCGCACATGTTGACACGTGCCCGCGGACATCACGGCTGCGACGAACAGCGTGTCCCTTATGCCATGTATATGTACGAGCAGCGCGACAAGACAGGTCAAGCTAAAGGGCGACGAACATCACAGAGGGTCTTAAAGTCAGAAGACAGCCTACAGTTTTTTGTTTTTTTTTCCTGCTTTCGCTCGTGGCGATCGACACATCCCGTTGTCCGAGACATAACGTTAAATTACACAACTGCGTAGAAAACCAAAACCTCGATGCAGTAGCCAGCGCACGTAGCAGGTATTGAAACGCATACGCAGCGTACCGGGAACGCACAATCACTGTAGCACATCTGACTTTGGTTAAAGCGCACCCTTGCACACATCGTGGCGCCCCCTTTACGACATGTGCCACGGCACTGCGGGAGTTGGAGCGAGCTCGCGTTCGACAGGAGCGATTAGAGCCAAGATTACGTCTTAAATGCATTCGGGATCCCGCAGTTCAGCGAGAGGAACGGATTCCCGTCGGCAGAATCTTTGACGCTGATCGCAGTCGAGGGTCCTTCGGAGGTCGAAGACCGGAGGACCCTATATCGATCAGACGATGAAGGATAGCCGCGAGAAATGTGGTCGTGTCGTACCCTTTCGGGTCAAAAAGAAGAAAAAAACAAACCCGACAGGCGTTACTGGCGCTACTTTGGTTATGAGAAGGCTGAAAATTTAAACATTTGTAATAATAAAAAGAATAAAAAATCCGGAAGCACTTTGTGTCTGTATCCATGAAAAAAAAAATGGTCCTACGCAGATTACGCTTTTCGATCGGTACATCTTGGGGCAATCGTAATGCGTCCGACGCCTACGCGAATTGGACGACTCGGAAAAAAAACCCGCTGCGATGGGGAAACTGTTCTTTAGGCCATAACGTTTTTGCGTCTCCGTTTCAAATCTTACTTTTACGTCTAACTTTGTCACCGAGCTGCCCGTGCCAAAAACCTAAGAACCGGCGTGCAGCGTGTGGACTGTCGCCATTGTTTATGCGCGCAATAGAGCGATAACACAAGATCTGACTCTGTAGAATCTTTGACGCCGTGGGCATGCGTTGCCACAGCCCAGTGCCACGGCCATTTTGGCGAGGATAAATAAAGGTGGAAAGATGTGCACGGTACTAGAAGATGCAGCAAATCACGAATGTGAGGAGAAGAAAAATTAATAGAAAATGTAGAGTCAAATTTCAACGACCTTGAGAGGGCCTCAAAGCCTACAGATTCGAGTACACATAACCTACTACCTCTGCTATCGTAAGAAGTAAAGTTTTAGCAGACTTTCATCAGCTCGGTGGAGCCTCTAAACAGGACTCTCTCAACACATCCCCGAGAGATAAAAGCTAACCCGACGAACATCTTTACCTTACGTCGAATAACTATCTAAAACAAAACAAAAAAAAAAAAAAAGGAAAAGAGAAATTTGACGCTGCTGCGAGTCCTTGGAGATCTCATGTTTTCTATTAGCAAACTCCTGCACTCTGTTTTGTGTCGACCTCAATCTGCATTTCACCACCTGAATCTCGCTTTGGAACGTGGAGCGTTGCACAATGCACCCCGATCAAAGCATCGGTCGGCAGCACATCAATCGATCAATCATTTTATTTTTCTTTCACTAGGAAAGATGGGCATATTATGGATCCATATGGATACATATATGGACTTCAAATTCGCTATGTTTTTATTAACAAGCAGCACAGGGAGCCGTCCTCGTAAACACAGACGACATAAATTGAATAACAAAAAAATAAATAATAAGGCACTTAGTCACAAAACAGCCGTACTATATGCTTAGTAGCGCAATTAGTTTGAGGAATATTGAACCCGATACAGGGGTACAATATGTGACAAGCTTTCGCCGAATATATTTACTTCCTCGTGATTTCGTGTATTCATGTGAGATCGCATATACAGGGTGTTTCCGCTAACTTGTGCCGAAACTAATAAAATAAAATAATAAAAAACTAGTTCCCGTAAGGCGTGTTGATCCGACACAGTATTGCTCACTGTTCTGTTGAGCGAGTCGAGCTATTTCTTGTGCGATGTGACAAACTGGCTGATGAACACAAACTATAAGCCAGTTTGGCACATCGGAAAAAACAAAATAAAAACTACCTTGATTCGTTTAATTCACCACACGAGCGCCTTCTATGGGACGCCGCTATCGGGCAAATATGGCGGTCTCAAACAAGTATGGCATGTGCCAGCTCAAGGCACAACGCCGGGGCGTCAGCGAGAAAGCATTGAACTCAAAACGGTTCGCCACGATTTTTATCCTCCACGTTTCGAACCTGCCGCGATGCGTTGACGTGAGCGAGCTTCCAGTTAGGCTCGTCTTTCTTCGACGAAGAGATGAAACGACTGCTTGCTGTCTTTCCACGGTGCCAGTGAACGTTGATAAACGCGGAGTGTCTGGTTCACCCGGTTACGTAGGTTGCGTTCAGAGCAACCCGGGTAACAAGCTGGTACTACAGTTAGGACAGAGTCACCGGAACAACTATTCCATGGCGCAAACCACCGACGTGGTGTAATCACGGAAGTCACGAGAGACGAGCAAAAATCGCCAAGGGCCTGTCCCGGCCAGTTCAGTGTTTGCCAGCTAGGTGCCCTCCGTTTTGCTGGAGTCGCGATTAGTACCGTCATAGCCTCCTCTATACTCACAAAGCTTGGCAGTTCGTCGACGGTGCCATCCACTGATCTCTACTATAGTGGTGCCATAGAGTGCCCGGTCGCAGATTTAGAGCGCGAGGATCTGCTAGCACAGAGCATTTCTGGTATTCGGCACACAGATTTTGCAGCGGCGAGAACCCGAAACATGGTTTTCAAACCCGACGAGAAAAAAAAAGCGGTAGCGCGAGGAACGCGAGGAGCACAAGTGGACATTCCGTCACTCGGGAGAAGTGTGTTTCGGCGTCTCGCCGCAGCGGGGCGCCCGTCACGTGGCTCCTCCTTTCATCCGTTGTCTGCCGCTCTACCTCTTCACTTTCGACGGCCGCGTCTCGTGGCGATCTGCCAGGCTTTGTTAGTGTCACCGTGGTCAGTATAAAGGAGACTATGGTACTGTGAACATGTTGATTAGACACGTGTAGCGTGCGCCAGCTTTCCTTAAAGGAGCGGTGCAACATTACTCGGTTGGAATGTTCTTTTTTTTTTTTTCTTTTACTTTACACGAGCATATTGCCACAATCCAGATATACACACACGCCACGCCATTGACCAAGAAACCTCTTTGCTTCATTCATGTTAACAATAAGAGCGAGCGTTTTCTCGTTCGCAAAACTTGATGACGATAGCGTGGGGGGTCGCAGTGTTGGCATAGTCCCTCAGGGACGATGTTTGAATGCGGCTCATAGATCGGACCCGGGAATTGCGTGGGCACTCGATTTGGGTACGTGATAGTCAATATCTCGAGAAGCATTCGGGTAATGGCTTGTGTCCAATCGCTGCAATGGCGACGATTCCCGAGCCCTAACAATCGCTGAAACTCTGCGCGTGTCCTGCGCTTTGCCAACCTATAAGCAAGTGGCTGTAATAAACATTAGTACGTACCACGTGTTTTCAGCAAAACGTGTATTACGTATTAAATGTTTTCAATGACCCTCCCAGGCAACCTTTTTTCTATAAATTCTAGACACAATATCAAAAAATCGTTAAAGCATTTAAAACAGTAAGATGTACTTTTTCTCATGTACTTTATTTTCACTGTTTTCACGAATTGGTTTGGATCTAATATTTTGTGTGCTTTTGGTTGTTTTGCTTAGTATTTTGATGATTTATATGGGATCTTACTCTGTAGATTCGTTATTTTGGATGTAAACGCTTAAACTAAGTATGTATAATTTTCAATCAACCATATGTTTGCCATCTGCCAAGCTAGGAACACAAGCCCTTGAGGCTTCCGCCAGCTCGTTATTGTACCGTGTAAGAAGATATACGTTGTAATAAAGCTATTCTATTGTATTCTATTCTGTTTGCGGAATATGATCGGCTGCAGATCACGTGGCCACTTGTTCTGACTTAATAGTAAAAACGCTGTTCGTTTTTTTCTTTTTTTTTTCTTTTTTTTTTTTGTTTCCCCGATTAATATTACAATATGAGAAAAACTAACGCGCGTTTTATAGGTATACAAGGGATAATCCTGAATTAATTCTTGCCTCGTACACGTACTAAATTTGTATCGTCGAGAACACTGGTGTAATAAAGAAGATAACCGCTGTACGCGCAATGAAGCATCCAAAAACCGAATGCAAACGAATCTGTTGGGTTGTTTTTCTGAACTATCGCCGGCAAATGTTTAGTTGAGGAAAGTGGAGACAGACATCCATCACTTCAGTCAGCTACAAAGTGCGTTTACTTTAATAATTCAGCGAAAAGACGCAAACACGCGCCTTCTTGACTTTCATAAACGCAGCGATCGTGCATTTGACCGTGACCTTTAACACCCAAGCGGAAAACTGAAGAACGCATTATTCAGAACAGATGCTCGAAACTGCAAAGATCCGCCGAACTTTACTTAACCCCCGACTCCTGAAACATAACTCGCGACGAATTCGCGGCTCCCTAGCGGTACGTCACTTTCAGGTCAAATCATCGTGAAGGTGTGGCAAACTTTAGTGCTCGGCGAATTTTCCAACTTTCTTTTTTTGCTAAGATTCGACTTTTTCACGATGTTTGTCTTGTGAACATTGTTGCCAGGTTTCTCGAGAAACATTTCGAATTTTGGAAACAGAGAATTTACACAATAGTGTATCTTATATTTTATAAAATGATGCATAATATTTACACTATATAAAAGCAAACAGATGTACTTTTAACGGTATGGTTCGTTTGTTCAAACGAAGGAATGAAACGATATACTCGACAAACATAACGCTTTTCCTCCATCAGGTGGCGTCAGCTCGTCTTCAACTTTCGCGCATGCGCACAAAAGTCGAATTTTCTCGAATCTCGAGGACGATGTTAAAAAAAAAAATGAACTCGAACCTAAGAGGGTTCGCGACACCCCTATACTTGGTTTGAACGTAACTTGGCAAGGAGGTAACGGTACGACCCCCCCAGCCAATCAGAGCAACGGAGGCGAACCACGTGACAGCCCTTACCGAAGGTACGGGGCGAGAGCCTGACCCAAGCAGTTAGAATGGCGTGAAGTCAGTGAGTTGGGTTGGTGTCACACTGGCTAACCCTTTGTTCCATTGACCGTACACTTCCAACCGACAACGTAATCCACCGGCTTCTTCCGCTCTCAAACATGGTCACGGCTTCTACTATTCCGACAAACAAAAAAAGTTCCGCAAGAGCCAGCCGACTTTCCGTTCCACCTTTCCCCTTGCCAGCCATGGCGCCCCTCAAAGCATCGAACCGCAGCCAACGCCAGAGTAGTAGCAGATGGACGGGCCGTTACCTGAACGCGCCGCTCACCCCGGTAGCTTCCGAAATAGGCCAATTATATGCCGTAATGTCGTCCTCGCTGACCTGATGTAAATGTGAAATCTTGCTCCCTGCACGAAAACCCCAAATCGTTTAGTAGAGCGAGAGATGCGGGACGCTTTAGGCACGCGCGAGTGCATGAAGAATTGTAGCAGACGACGGTGCTCGCTTCTTCTTGTCGTCTGCTGCATAACGTTTTGCAGACGATATGTGTGCAGACGAAACGCTTCGTCTGCTAAACGCGCGTGAAACAGGAGCGGCCCGTTCTCTATTCTTTTTCTTTTTTTAATCACACGAGTTTTGAAACAGAAAGCTGCTCACGGCCGGATAATGGAACAAGCACCGAGCCTTCTTCATTTTAGTGTAACACCGGTATAATTCGTCGTTCCGAGTGATACGATATCACCATACTCATCGTGGAAACTCGGTAATAAAAAAAACGGCATATTTCTCGCCGAAGGCAATTTCGTAGAAAAGCTATCTCTGTCTAGGGATATGTCGCGAACCTGCCGAGATTCGACTGCAATCAGATTCGACGTTTTCGAACTTCATTCGCAAAAGCATGACAAAAGATCGACGGAAGTTCGACTATTATACACACATACAATTTTTTGTAATGAAAGTGTTGTGTCTTATAGTACATAATAATTTGTAAACTATATGTACCTTTGCCTCTTTTCCTATTAGATCGTAATTTAAAAAAAAAATCATTTTACAATGATAAAAGTGTAAAATGTAAAAAAAAAAAAACGTTCACGGGGAGAGGGGCGTCGTCATGTAAACTTTTTGTTTAACTTTTCCCCCCACCCGTAACTCGATATGTTTTTATTATTATTATTATTATTATTATTATTCCTAAAAAAGAAAAGAACTGACGCCATCCGGCGTTGGTGAAATCTAATATTTCCTGAGTATTTAATCATACTTTTCAACATTAATAAACTAACGTAAGCATTAAAAGCAGGTGTTTTGCCTTTATATTGTGTGTGTGTTTTATAGAACGTAAAATAAACAACTTTATATATATATTTTTTTTTTTTTTTTCACCAAAACTGAAACTTTTTTTGTGTAGAAGTCCGGCGACACTGTCCGTAAGTCGAACTTGGTCGAATTTCGCGAAAGATTCTAAGATTCGCCGAACCCTTCAAATTCCCGGTTCGACAAACAAAAACAAAATAATTTCGCGACAACCCTATCTCTGACCCTATTGTGGGAACTTCCGTTGCTTCGAGCAGGTGCAACAAAAAAACAGCTTTTTTTTTTTTTATAAAAAGGATCACTGTTATGTTAGACGACAGAGATTAGTTTTTGTGATACGAGCGTCGGTAGAGGCAGAACCAGATACAAAACAGGCAAGGCTGCATGGTTCTTATCTCGAGAGTGCATGCTATTATACGCAGCAGGGAGCGGTAAGGTGGAAGGGCGACGACCTGTTGCCATTTAGCAGACCGTTAGCAGACGACGCCCGGTTATCGTCTGCTAAAGAAATAAAAAGAGTTGAACTGCCCATGCCTACGTTGAAATAGCGCGGGGCCATTCTTCGTAAGTAGTAAAGTGGACCATTTGTCCATTGAGAAAGAGAGCGTTTGACTGCACATCACCACTTAAAAACCAACACCGACCAAGTGTAAAAAAAGATTTAAAAAAATCTCAAAACCGTGGTCACAGGGTTTCCAGATGACCTCCCGTGGCCCTTCGGCGGAACGGGTGTTTAATTCGTTTTGTTTTGTACCACCATCTGCCTAAACGCCACACACACACAAAGAAAATAGAAAAACAAAACAAACTTCGGCAAAAAAAGAAAGAAAGAAAGAAAAGCAAGTAACAAAAACAAGGGGAAAGGAAAGGGCCTGGAAATAAGATGGAAGCGGGGGCCACAGTTCCTCCCCAGTTTCCGAAGCAGACGGCGTACGTCGTAGATGCGAATCGTGACTTCCGGTCGTGGCGCATAACCGAATTACACGCCAAACCCTCTTTCCATCGCTCGACTTGAAGATAAAAAAAAGAAGGCGTCACACGACTCATTCTTATGCCGCACATCATTTTCGAGCAAGCCTGCGGGCAAGTATGTAGTACCGTCGTCTGCTAACCTAAAAATAACGGCTGCATGGCCAAAAATGTTCACAGCTCAAACCTAATGATCCGGTAGATAAATAAAACCAAAAGTAACTTAATAAATGAAAGAGACGAGGAAATAAAAATAGAATAACTTCGGGGAAAATTATTTCCTCCGCAACCTTTCCCCGTAACCGCAACGCGCTCGGGCCTTACGAGTGTTGATCTTCGGAATTCCGGTTTAAAGAGCGACCAAAAAACGTAAGGCACCACCGCGGAAAATCGAAACTGGGAAAACACGCAGCTGGATGTCGTATCGGGTACGCGAGATACGAACTAGAAGCACGAGAGCAAACATTTGTAAAGAAATCGAAGACGAAAAGCAAAACACGGCGTCACAAGTGGAAGGACAGCATTTCTGCCGCGCGGCAAGAACGCGGAAAAAGTGTAATTCATGCGACGGCAACCTTTACTTGCATTTCTTTTTTGTCCACAAATTTTTACAGCAATCCGTTGTTCGGCGTTTCAGTCCTGTTTTGTTTCTACGTTCTCTCGATAGCAGACATATTGTCACAGACGAGTGGGCTCGTTTCGTGCGCTACTCGATACCAGAGGCGAAGACGAAAACTCGGAGTAAAACAAACACCCAAGACAAGTACTACCAGTTTTGTACAACAGTCGGTCGCTTTGCGTAAAATCAAACAGCCATCAGACTCCGTTTATAAACTCCTTCCGGTCGAACCGGTCTGGAGGAAAATTTATCGCTTAAACCGAAATTCGCTATAGACGAACTTCTTTATAACCGAGATGAAAGCAGATGTCACCCCGCCATTGTACGTATTTAGAAATACGGGGAAAGAGACGTAATAGGGAGAGAGTACGAAACGTGCCCGGGTCCTGGAGAGGGTGAAAACCAAACAAGCTTCGGAACGAAGCAGGAAAGGACATGGCGGAGAAGATAGCCGACCTACTAGACTAGCGGCGGTGTGAACTTTGTTTCTAGCAGGAAGTGTTTCGGCGATGCGCTTCCGGTAAGCTGTTCTGTTACATCGTACGTCCTGAACGCCAAATCCTTGAAAACGAAGCTTTCCCATTTTAATTTCTTATTAGTCATGACACACATACAACTGGTCCTTGGAGTACGTTCATGGCCCTGTAAAGGTTCGACAGAATCAATAAATAAAAAAACAGTCCGACAGTATCAATAAATAAAAAAAAAAAAGCATACTGCAGTGAGCAGACGTGCAAGCAGGTATAGGCGTTCCTTCGAACTGGAAAGGCTGAGATTGGCCTTTATAATAAATTAAAGAAAATAAATATTCTGGGTAGTTTTGCCATTAAACCAACGGAATCCTTTCTTTCGTAATTCGGGGCATTTTGTCCGGGAGGACTGGCGGCGAGTTTGGAAGTTTTGCTGATTGCCAAAAGTCACGACGATGATATCAAAAAATGACAATTAATGTCATTTTACGTTAATTTTTCAGGCTAGCTAGAATGTTTAGACTATTTTTATTTTAAAACTCTTTCTTTCTTTAATAACTGATAAAAATGAATAAAAAGGAGACATTGGCTGCTGCTATAGCAGCGCCGGCTACTCCTTTGAACTTGAGTGATTGGTGTCCCTTTCCTTGAGAGTTCACAGTTGTCACAGAAAATAAACACTGCACAGAACACCCTGCACTTCTTTCCAAGTTATAAAAGTACACTATTTACATCAGGGTGCAATGATTTGTCATGCTATTTATATATAATTCCTACACTCAAACGTACGTGATGCACTGTACAATATATATACACTAAAAAGGGCGGTATGCACATTAAATTATTCAAACACTTTTGTACATTAAAAGCTCAATTTAGCGCGATAGTATAGAACCAATGTGTATTATATACAGAATTTCACAGTTGAAGTATGTATGTAACGCAAATTTATCATATAATGATGTTTCCACTTTAGTGTTGCGTTTCTGCTGTTCTTGTTGAAGATGTATAACTCTCAATAACTGGTCGCTATTTTAGTTTCCAAGATGAAATCGCGTAAGGCAAACAGAGCCCTCTTTTGTAGAACTGGTGTAGGCCAAGGTCCTAGCATCTTCTTTAGTGACAAGGGGCGGTCGTCAAGTATCATGAGCCGTAAATTGAGCTCTTTTCGACACTTTACGAATCTCGAGCATTCTAGTAGGAGATGAGTTTTATCTTCGACCGACTCTCCACGTGCACATTCTGGAGATTCTGCGCGATGGATGCGGTATATTTTGTAACTAGTTAATTATGGATGCTCAAATTGGCACCAGTGATGTCAACTTTTGAATAGTTGTTCGCTCGTTTGACATTAGATCATAAGCAACAAATTACGTTAGAGTTTGAAAAGCTATTTATTAAAATATTTGAATAGTGTTATTATTAATAGAATTTCCGGTAATGCAGGCCCCCGAAAAACGCCACAATCACAAAAATACACCATTTAACCATAATAGGTTTTACAAAGAGGTCTCATTTTGACTTATTTTTACTACATAAAAAACTCTAACATCGTTATCAAGATAGACATAAATACTTGATGTAATATCAAGTCCTATGCGTCAAGCGTTGCCTTAAAAAACACACACTTCTTTCGTCCGACTCAAATTTTGTTTCTGTGTTTTTTCTTTGTTTTTTTTTTGTTTTTTTTTTTGTGAGAAGAACGTTTCTTAATTTATACGTTTTCTGAACACATTCTTACCTCATCACCCGTGGCGATACTTTGTAAAATTTGGATTGATTCAATTATTATTTTGCTGGGAATAATGCTAAAGCAATTAATCATCTAAATTATCAAGAGCCTAATAAAGTGCCCACAGGTCATTATTTCATATGACCTTCATTTTTGTTTTCAGAATAAAGAAGTGACCTGCGCAAATAACACCCTAGCTTCCTCGTATAAGCGGGAATACTTTGAGTCGCTCAGTGAAGCCAGCACACTAGACAGGCACCGCCATTTTGGAAAATGAGTGGCGCCACCTACAGACTGTTGGAGTCGCGAATACCACTCCCACTGCGGTCCTCAACAGCACGGAACTAAAAAAATATATATATACATATATATATAGCACACGTTCACCTTCCCGCGTTGAACCGGCTCGAACAAAAGGCGCCTGTCGTTTTCTCTGCGGAACGAAAAAACAAACTGCCAAAACCAGACAAAACTATAACTACAGGTGGAGTGAATGACGTCCGTTTTCCCAAGAGCTGACCTGGGAGGCGCCAGAATTGGGCACGGACCCAAAAGCAGAACCGTTCAGGAAGAACCATTTTGCTGTTTCTTATTTTGCTTTCTGCAGTTCTTTTTTTTTTTTTTTCTTTTCTCTCACCAGATTCGACGCATGCATAATGGCGCGGACGGCGGTTCCTCCAGTAGACGACAAGCCGCACGATCCATAGCAGACGAACGACGCGCAAGGTTGCCAAACCTGGCAATCCCGCAGACGACGCGTCTGTTTCTTTTTTTCCTTTTCTGTAGGGTCTTGCGCACAAAAGAGCTTGGCGAAGACAATGCGCGGGGTCTCCTAAAAATAAGGACCGCTCTTAGCCTTCCCGAAATACAGAAGAAAAGAAATAACAGGCGCAGCGTTTCATCTGGGTCAGACGCTTGAAACAATGGATCAGATCTCGTCGGGAAGTGGAAGTTGCCCGTCGTAGTACAACACGGAATGGCGAAGAAAGTACAAAAAGAACGCAATCACCACTTTCCGGTTCAATCTTGTTCGAGACGAACGATCGAGAAGTGAGCGCGTCATTGGAAGGAGAACGTACCGGAACAATTATTGTTCCAGTCAAGTCTTCCACAGATGACGAGAAGATACTAATTCACCCTGCGAACTGTCATCATGGGGTCAAAGCAGGATAAGAATCATCGAGAGCTTGCTGTCCTCGACGAAATAGGGTTAACGTACTGCCGTCAACTTTGACTGTGTTGGTTTAAGAACGCAGTGACCCCGAGCTTTCACCGTAACCTTTCATTGTGGCGATAAGCAGTCAGGATCACAAGCATCCACCTCCATGCCCTGAAACCCCCAGCCGGGAGCCTACGTGTTTAATAAACCTATTATAATGATGATGATAATGATGATGATAATGATGATGATTGAAGCAAATTCTGGTCGTGATGTCACAAGTAGGAGCCTCAAAAGGATGTCATCAAAACATCTAACCGCCAACAGAGTGCGCAGCCCTGTACGTAAGTTAACGTATACGTGACTTGCACGGGACGTTACTGCCCCATGCTGGTAGTCATCCCTACTTGAGCCTCGAATATATCCTTCGTTCAAACAATCAATCAATCAATCAATAATGTATTCATGTCAGGCATCACAAGACACTAATGCAGGCCGCCGGGGCCAAAAACAGAAACGTTTGACTTGACATGACCTCAACACCAGCCTTACAATTCACAGTTATAATCTAAACCCTCTATGCCTACAGCATCTACCGCGAGGCCCAGGGGCGCAGCGTTCTTCGCGGATAAATCAAACACCCCGCAACCATCACCAAACAACGCGACACGATCATCGCTCACTCGACCCCTCTGCACGATACAGCGTCCTCTCCGCTTCAATCGCCGTAAATCTCCAACTTCCCATCGGCGACTACCACAAACTCCGCACCGTTTGCTCAGGGAGGATGGAGGACCCGATAGACCTTCGCACGGGCACCAAATGCATTGCACAACAAACCGCGCTCGGCGAGTGATTTACGAGCAGGCGAGGCTAACGGTCTTGCCGAGTCGCCGCCACCGCCTGCCACGAACCATTGTAATGTAACAGTACGCAGTTAGGTCTACAGCGTGCCGGCGGGTCCAGCGGGCCGGCACAATACCACGTAGAATACAAGGCCTACGGATAACGTCATCGTTGGTGGACCCAAGCGGCAAACACGCTAAAGCTCAACGAGAGTAGCAGTAATGCGGTCGGCGTCGTTTGGCGTCACCGCGTGCTAGCGTCGCGTTCTTTGTTGGGCGCTACAACGCGAGTTGGCGGGGATGCTGACCTGAGGTAGGCAGTGCTGCTCAGATCAACGTTATTAGATTACCTCAGTTGTGGAACTCCCGCGGAGTAGGTTGGGCGCTACAACACGAGTTGGCGGGGATGCTGACCTGAGGTAGGCAGTGCTGCTCAGATCAACGTTATTAGATTACCTCAGTCGTGGAACTCCCGCGGAGATTGGGGGGGGGGGGGGGGGGGGGGGGGGGGGGGTACCCCCCTCACACACTCCAACCCTCCAAGCGTCGATCGAAGCGCCATCTATATTTTCGTTTCATAACTATGCGTTCCAAAGAGCTCAGCCGAAGCGCCAAATGACGATCACAACGCTGCCATTTATCCTGCAGCGGTCACTCAAGGAACTGCAAGTAACACCTATTTTGGCTTCAATCGGCCATTTCGAAGCCGAAACAGATTCAGTGGAAAGGGTCACAGGGATGCCACTCCGTGTCCCCAGCGGACGCGCCGCGAATTTGTCCCGAAGATGAGCCTAGGTCGGGACGCGCTACCTGAAATCGCCGCTGACGCATGGTTGAATAAAAACAATATTAATTGTGCCGCAAAACCTTGCAAACTAAAGATTTTAGAAAACATTACGCGCCCCCCATTTTGTACTAAACTCCAATAAACGTTACTACAAAAAGAGTTTTTTTCCGTTGGTTTTTACGTTTCTAGTAACGTTCAAACGTACGTATCCTGATTCAGTTACCAAAGCAGCCGTCTGACGGCGCGTCGAGCGGAGTCGTGGTGAGTGAGGGGGGGGGGGGGGGGGGTACTGTTCGTGCATGCGGCGCTATGAGCAGTTCCGTAATTGAGCTAATCTAATAACGTTGGCTCAGATCCACTACTGATGACGTTTTGGAGTAGGAGGCGCAGGCCTTTTCTAGGCGGTATTGGCCGGCATCGGCGCAAAACCACACCTCCGGCTGCAGGGAATGGAGAATGCCGTTGGGGAACAACGACGAATTCCAAAGCGGCCGCATAACCACAGTGCTCAGCCGGTCGAGGTCATCGGAAGCACGGGGTACCGCATGGGCGGCACCTAAATGGGCGGTGGGCTTCCACGCTGCAGCGTCGGCAAAGAGATGCAGTGATCGATACCATGGGACGTGGGTTGTTCACCGGCGAGGAAACCCCCCTTCTCGGATATATTGCCTGATCAAGGAAGCCAGTCTGTAATCCACGTAATTGCCCCGCCGCACTGCGGAGATGTCTGAGAAATATCACATTCGATTCGATTGGATTGGATATGGATTGGCTGAGGAGACGTCTGAGAAAGATTGGATTGGATGCGAAGACGTATGAGAAAGATTAGATTGGATTGGATTGGATATGGGTGTTTTTATGCTTCTAGAGCAGTCGAGGCAATGGAGGGCCAAGAGCAAGGTCTGAGGCCGAAAATCGGGGGATATCGTGAATGCAGCGAACTGAGATCCGGCCATGCGGCTGCGATCACTTTGTTATACTTCGTTTCACATTAAGTCCGAACGCATACGCCAATGCTACGAGCCGATGGGACCAATCGGGCAGCGTCAAAAACGCAACGTCATGGCGTGCGTTCGTCGTCCTTTTGTACGCGTTCTATCGTCGTTAAACCAATCATGCACAGGGAAGGCCCAGTGACTTTGCGCTCTCTGCATCTGTCTTGGGGTTTGTATGTGTGCGTAACTTTGACTGCACGCAGGCAATGGTGAAACAAAGCATAGAATGGAACATCTACGTCAAAGCTCAAGTAAGTAACGTCGCATTTCAAGGCAAACAAAATGGGCAGAAGAGAGCGATTGCGCATGCTCAGATCACGTTCCGCAGCCCAGAAAACAAAAAAGGCAGCGAGGCGAACATTCGCCACGTTGCAGTAATTACAGCGAGTTCAATCCCCGCCGCGCTGCCCGTTTCGATATGGACAAGAATCCTACCGGCGAGCGGTTTCTGGGTATCACCATACTGCAATATACTGCACCAGCTAAATCTCTCACTTACGGCGGAGACGCCCACTGGGGCTGACGAAATTCCCGCTCTCTAATCATATACCACAAAACACAATTCTTAATTACAGCGGCATAGTAATTACGTACGAAGGCCTATTAAGCAAAAACAATCTAGCGGTCCACCCTCATCCCAAAACGAAAGCAACCTAATCATTATGGCTTTCGTCCACTGTTACGGTCCACATCACGGCAAGAGAGGTACGCTCGCCAACGTCACTCTGTCATGGCCAATCTTTGACAACTAGGGTAACTATTTTCAGTCCCCGCGAGCCTGTGCGCCTAGACCTCCACGTATCGGCAAAGGTGCCGACCTTTGCTCGACGCCGGAAATAGCACAACGCCGGCTAGCGCGGGCAACCGGACCAAGGTTGAACCGAATCATCGACCGGTTTACGTTACGGCCAGCTGTTATGGATACGCACCGCTGGGACGAACACTTGCGAGTGCGTTCAGGGGCCGATTTTTCGCGGCATGGACGGGTCCCGTGCGTATGTTTTTTTTTTTTTTCGCATAGCACTCGCGGAGTTAGTCGCTGAAGTCCACAGGGCGAGCTCGGCGGATTGACGATGCCGAAAATATGTTTAGAACTAAAACCGACGCATGCAACAAGATAGTGAATATAGAGATCGCATATCTGCGTGCCGCAGCTTTTCCAGCACGAACGGATATATCTTTCTCACGGAGGGTCGTGGATACAGATGTCCTGACCTGAGGGAAAGAGTTCCCAGACACGTGAATCCACGCGGTCAACAGATCCCCGAAGTGCTCCTCCTGACGACGGCAGGCCGTTTTCATAAACTAGACTAGGTACCGTGACCGCGTCTAGGGTTCTAACGTCGTCTTCGGAAACCTAAGATCAAGTTCCAGAGGTTCGAGACGCTAGCTAGAGGAACTCTGTGCGAAACTGATATTTATGCGCCAGCATAGATGCAGCCACTGTGGACGCAGCATCGTAGGAATCCCCGCGAAGTGCAGGAAGAAGGCGCTGTTGGCAATTGACGTGGCCACGAACTTCCGGTCAAATGAGAGGACAAACAAACCTATATAGCACCGCTTCTTGCAACGATCAAGGAATATTTTTCCTGATCGTTGCAAGCTCCAGGCGATTAACTAAAGGACCGGTGAGCGAGAGATTTGTTGAGGTATTTTTATAATACAAGTTACTGTAAGGCGACGATCCCCTCTCACCTGTTTTATAGGTTTTATCGCAGAGGGACCTTGCAAGATCTCCGAATTTGTGATTTCTGTAGAGCTTCATCGTCCCAGGCATTTTGACGTCAAGAGGCTCGGAAAACCCGCCGAAACGGAGCGTCCAGAAGTCTCTTGGGGGGCAAAAGACGGTTTGTGTTTGTAAACAGTAAAAGGGTCTAGGGCGTTCGCGAGAAGTCTACATGCAGCTTGAGTCCTGCGCGTCGTTCGCGAAAGGAAGTCTCCTAGCAAAGCACGTTTTGGCGATTCTCGCCGGGATCGTCGGGGTCCGTTTATTTATTTATTTTTGACACAAACAGACGAAGATGGGCGTTTGGATGTTTAAAGCTGTGGGACCTGACCTTCTTATCTTTCGGCGAAAGTGGTGACCTTCCCTCCGATTGGTCGAGAGTGCATCGGTGCCTGCACCCAACTGGATGTTAACTAAGCCCCGGTTAGATGAGACAGGTTTTCGCGCACTGTCATCACCCCTGACCAGACAGAAAATTGTCGAGTTAATCTTCGTCATCGACTATAAGATGAAGACGTAGCAAAAAGTCTCATTCAAAAAGTCCAACCAGCAACTGGCATTCTCACCCACGATTCCACCCCGGTCCCCGACGGTATAGACATTCTCAAAGTGCTCCTCGAGGTCCGGGACAAAACAACCTAACATCTCTACTGTGAACGGGACGTTTCACACGCTCACATCGAGCTCAGTGTCACATCGCAGACCTCATCTTTAGGTAAACGCGGTGTTTGCCTTTTCGGCTTTCTTATTTATAAAAATCCCGTAACGACTGTTGTTCTGGAGTATATACGCCATTTTCGAAGATGGTAATTTATTTATTGTCACGGTCGGCGTAACAAACTCGGGGTGGGGTTTCTTGTGATTTGTCTATCCGTGTTCTCATTGGCTGATGTCGCAACCTCATTGGCTGTGTAGCAGTATAATAAAATGTTCGCTACTCGCCATCGCCGGCGTTTAGGCTGCCACTGACCGTAGGAGGTGTGAACCTGCTGGACAATGCGACAACCGGCGTCCCGAAACACGCAAGTCTTAAACTACACATATGACGAAGCCGTAATACAGCCTTCCGTTGTGTCCGCCAACGTCTAGGATGACCAGACGCTCCGACAGAGGGTAAGATTTTAAAAAGGACTATTACCAGAAATACGCACAACTTTCTGTAAAGTGGTAGATTATTTATCGACTAAAGTACACCATATACAGGGGTACAGGAGCGAGAGCAATGCAACAAGAACGGTGCTTGAAGCGTGACCCAGCTAATGACAGCTGTCTTGGCAATTCTTACTTAAGACCAAGAACTCCCATCGAAACACTTTCTGTTATTCGTGTAGTTTGAGCCTAGTATAGTACGCAATGGGGCAAGCTTCCCACCTCGGTGTCTAACTAGTGTTTTAAGCAGCTCAAACATACATCGCGTAGGATGACGTAACCGGGACTACGAAAGACGTTCGAGGTCGTCTTGCTTTTGCGTGGGCGGCTGCTAGTTTCGCGCCGCGAATGCAAATTCCAGAAACAAGAGCGGTTCACTGTGTGCACGCGCGACAAGGGGCCCACGCGGCACAGACATGGCGGGCGGCAGAGTCCGCCCAAGAAGCGACGTTCTCCAGGTGGTTCACGTAGATGCGTCGTCGGCCCACAGCCGTCGGGATCATCCACGCCTACTCTTCCGTCCTTCCGTTGACGGATCAGTGGTGCAGCGCGCCGCGGAATTCCTAGCAGAAATTCTAGAGACCCCACCAGCGTAAACGTTGTCCCATTATAACCACTCCTATACACCGTACACTGTCCAAGATGAGGCCTTCGAGACGTGCAGAACACCAAACAACGAGAAAAATAAAACTCCGAACGAAATCATGAAGACACATGAAGGGCGGGCGAATTAATTGAAAGTGACTTAGTAAGTTGTCCTCCTCCCCCAACGGAACACACATGCTCCAAACAGACATGCTTCTGGATGTGGTAGTGATGTCCTGTTGACATCTGAGCCGCAGTCACGCAGCAAAGACACCATACAAAAGAAAGTGTGTCAGGCACTGTCTGAAGCATGTTTTTCTCTCGTATGACTTTCCTCTACCAATGGTTATACAAGGACTGCCTGCAGACATGTTCGACGCATACATGTGTATAAATGAGGCAAACATGTTTCGAAAACGCGTTTCCTTGGGTAATTTCGCCATGGCGTCTGAAGAAAACACAGAGTCTTCTGCATGATGTATGGGCAGTGTGTCTACAGCTTTCCATAATCTATTGTTCCATCTTCGTCGAGAATGGATGAATGCATCTAAGGTACCGGGACAAGAACGATCGATACCGTCCCTCTTGTCCCACCTCGACATCTAAGGTAGTACTTGGTGTAACAGAGTCACTGCATATGCGCTCCGCTTGTGGAGCAAACAGAAGGTCGTAATGGTCTACCGTTTCGCGTCCAAGTACTGCGTGAAGCGAACGTCGCAGGAGACTCGGTGGCGTGCGGCGCCCTTGTCGACTGCAGCCTCAAAAATGCACCCGCGATATTAAAAGAACGCAATTATACACTATCTAACAGGGACGCAGAATGTCCGAAGGTCCAAAAAGATTCCCGCTCGTCGGACTCCAGTGTAAGACTCACATTTTGTGAACACAAGGCAAAAGGGCATGTCCAGGCCAAAACTCGGTGCTCTTGAAGGCCTCTTTTTCGCAGCGCTTTGGACCCTTTTGGCGGATGTAACTATTTTCGGTTCGTTGCGCGTAAATGCGTAGACAAATGAGAAAAAAAAAAACGTAATTAGGGTTGACATTTGACCAAAAATAGCCTTCCCTGAGACGTCCCTTCGCGTGGACCTCTCGGAGATGGTCCGCCGCCGGTCATTATGGTCGCGTGTTGGGGACGTCCACGCCACTGGGTTTTCTCGGAAGAAAACCTTGAGATCGGAGCCAGAGGAAAACAGGACAAATAGATATTTTCAGTGTCGCGTTGCCCTCGCAGCGTTTTTTTCTGCAAGGTGAACAGCTAACCACTCCCTCGCTTTCCTTTCATTGCTTTTCAATATTCCGTCGTTGTTTTTTCCAAATTCTTTCACGTGTCGCGCGCAGGTATGCACAAGCTGCTGCCTCTGTCGTGCATGCTAGGAACCTGAACGGTTAGTTACGGCTAGATTCCTTTAGAAAAATAAAAATGCTAAATATTTCAGGCTACTCAGACGAAAGAGAAAAAAAATTGTGGGGCGCGGTCTTTTTTTGATTTTACGTAGATTACACCATGATTCCTTGCGTAAGCACTAAATGGACACTAGATTTGGTTCTCAATACAGGGAAAACAAAAGAAAAAAAAAGTTCCTATGGGCTTGTAGAAAGGCGTTTCTAGAGAAATAGAGGATCCTTGAACTGCACAGCTTGGCCAATGATATCTCTGTTGCTATTGAGTAGCAACTAAATTTACAGTAGGTCTTGTGCCTGTCCCTCACCACAACACGCAAGTTCCGAGCAAGTGCTTCACACCAAACGAATGCAGCCAAGCTGGCGCGCCAAACGGACGTTCTGGGGCATCGAGTCCCTTCTAATACAAAATGCTCACAATACAACCCGTCCATTGTAGTCAGCTCGGAATATACAGCCGTCACTGATTGTGCGTCTCCAGAAAAGCGACGTCCCGCGCAGCATGTTCCAGCATTGTGAACATGTATGCGGCACACCCAAGTTTGTTATGTCAAACGCGTTACTCTTGTGGAGACACCTGGCTACGGAGAAACGAGGCACACCGGCACAGCACTTGGCGCCATACGAAACGACAGGAGCTGGTTCCGATAATGCGGACACTCTCACAATACGGGCCATGAACTGCCCCAGATATTTCTTACCAAGCATGCTATGGAGTCAAACATAAAATACAGTACGCCCCAAAGCTAACTAGCCACTGGAGCTTGCGGGATTAGTACATTCCCCGGCAGTGAGGTCACTGGAGGCCTGGAACATGGCCAGGATGCTGGACCGGTGGCCACAATAACAGCTCTGAAAGTATTTAAACGGGACAATGCCTCGGAGGTGCTACGCCTCGGGACACTGTTCTCATAACAGGGTTCATTCTCGTTAATTCACTCAAGGACCAGGGGCGGCGGAAGCTTCACATGAAGCAACAGACTACCAGAAAAGCGACGCTGCATGAACTCTTTTCTTGAGCGTCACGCTGGCAGCCGAACGGGGCATGTGCAAGGCGATTCACTCTTCCGAAAGCGCGCGTTTCTACACAACGACCCGGTGTATAGCTTAGAAGAAACCAGCGTGCATGAACCTCAGACAAGCTGAGAAAGCCATTCTGGCAAGAGGCAACCAGACAGCGACCTCAAGACTCGTGGAAGACGTCCCTGAACGCGTCCTGGAATGTTGACAACGCCACTGAACATGCGCTGGCCCTTCACTCTTTGGAAAACGCGCTTGTTTCTAAACATGAAAAAGCTGCACAGCCAAAACGTTCCCGAGCATGCAAGCGCCTAAGAAAAAGGCCCTAAACCAGCCCAGAAAGCCGTCCTGGCGAAAGGCGACCACAGGGCGACCTCAAGATCCGAGGACGTCCCTCCATGTGTGGTATGCAGGGGGGGGGGGGGGGGGGGGGGGGGGGGCCAGGGCCGCGATGCAAGACGGCGGGGCGAGGCGGGACGAGGGGAAGATCGCCGCCTGCTGCGATGTCCCAGTCTTTTCGCCCCGCCGTCTTGCATAGCCCCCTGGAATGCTCGCAGCGGGAGGAACGGAGTATGAGTAGGCGCTTCACCTTTTTGAAGACGTGCTTATTTCTAAACAACGAAAGGGTGCACAGCCTAGGAATCCCCAACGCGCATGAGCCTCGAAAAAGCCCTAGCCCAGCCCAGAGTGCCGTCCTGGCGAGAGGCAGCTGACGACCTCAAGACCCGCGGCAGACGTCCCCGGATCAGTCCTGAAATGCGTAAAGACGCTCCGGAAGGGCGGCGGTCCTAAGGCAAGCTCTGGGAAGATGTGGGACAGCCAAGCCGCGCACAGCAAGCCGTCTGCACGCCGTCGAAAGTAAGAGGACCCCCTTCCCAGCGCGCAGGCCGCCACGCTCTCCTGCTGCCTGGAAAGGGCGAAACTAGGGCAGCGCCGGCGAAGGAGGAGGTATATAAGGGACAGGTCTACTTTGCGCGGATAGTCTTCTCGCCTCTTGTACGCCGTCTGCTTCACTCCTTTCTCCCTCCGTGTGTGTGGTTTTGCTTCTTCTGGGGACCCTCCTCCGCTGTGCTGTGTCTCCTGCTGTTGGTCGCGTGCCATCCCCGAGGACTGCCCGCTCCCCCGTCGCCCGCTCATCTTGAGAGTCATCTTCCCCGGTCAGGACCTGACGGTAGGTACCGCGACCCCAGTGTCCTTGAGGTCCTCTTCGGATAGGGGTGCTTGTGTCCTTCTGGAACCAACGGAGGATGAGGCTTTTTTTTTTTTTTCTGTTGTCCGGTGCCATATCCTTGACAGCTGTGCATCTGCAGAGCCGGTGACTACACGCAAGTCCCTGAAGCGTTTTTTTTTTTTTTTATTTGATGGGACTCGCTACAAATAAGTAAGGTGACGATTCAGGTGGAGTTCGAGTTAAATCCTCTCACACCGTCCTTGGTTGTGGCTTTTACACTAATTTGCACGCCTTATTCGTCTCAGATCATACTATCATCAACAAAAAGCTATACGGTGACCCGACAGACTCATCCTGAGCACTCAAAGCAGAGTATTTAATTTATTCGGCACTTATAATTATAATCTTATTCTTCAAGTTATAGCAACGTGAAGTTAGCCCACCGGACACTACAAAAATGATCAGCTGTTTGCTATACATCTGTCTCCGTTGCCATCAGTCGCCTGAACGGGGGCTGTTTTATTTGAAAGCACGGACACTTCGATATCCAGCACTCTGAGCAACGTCAGTTTCTCTGGGTCGTATACAACACATGGCATACGTCTTCGTGATATGTGATTTTGGAGCTAAGTCGTGAAGTTTTCCAGTGTTTGTTGATATTTCCACCAGCCAAAGAAGAGATCGCAAAGAATTATTCACACAATGTCCAGCGAATCCTTATCCATTGCCCATATCGTTACCAACAACTAAAGATGCTAGCCTTGCTTGTTTTAAATTTTGTTATGTTTGTTTCTAAGAGAAAAAGGGGGGGAGGTATTTATTTTGGAGACGTGACAGCGACATGTTTTCTCAACTTGCTTAACTGTTTCATTCGGACAATCTTACTCGGAGTGAATATAACATATGTAGGCTTCGAGTCGAAGCCTTCGTTAATGATGTCGCGTGTGCGCCGTTGGAACTAAATCCAAGGTAAGCGTGCACTCTCGAGAAGTATAGAACGGTCATAACCCCGCTCCCCCCCCCCCCCCCCCCCCTTTTTTTTTTTATCTTTCCCACGATTCCTTAGGGTAGGCTTTCCTGAACCTTCTGCAAAGACATGACAAACACTACGCGATTGATTAGGTAGATATCCGTGTTAAACAACATTGACTGATTGATCAAAACTTGGAGATAATTTTTTTTATATTGTATTTCGAGGGTTCGCATGTAACCAGTAATTCGTCCGCTTCAATATTAGAGAAATCCTTTAATAACTTTAATCCTCGTTCGTTTTTTTTTTTTTTTTTTTTTTGTTATATTTTTTTTTTTTTTTTGGGGAGGGGGGGGGGGGAGGGGGCGACGACCGCAGATTGCTTTGTGAAAAGCGCCCAAACAATTTCCGCCCTCCTGAAGTAGAATCTGGTGGGATCATCATGGGGATAACAAAGATCCCGCTACGCACCGGAAGTTCTAGCTCTGCCGGCAGCCTCATCAAAAGGACATCAACGTCCAGGATGAATAACTCGAGCGGCCATCAAGGCCCACTTCTCTTATCCCCGAATCGGTTTCAAAACCACGCTCGGCTTCGCGAAGCGGCAGCGTGTGCGATACCATCAGCCCGACCATAAAACGAGACTTGGAGTTGTTACATCACACGCAATGAAGTTTAACGGGCGACTACCCGGCCGCGCTCCATATCGCTTCGTATGGCCTGATGGGCGTACAAAACGCCGAAACAAGTTTCGCTTACTTAAATAATAAAATCCGCTTCCCAGTGTATACCATCCCCTAGGATTGGACTGACTAATGAACAAGCTCCAGATTTCGTCCACAAATAAGGAATGACCTCCCGCGTTTGTCTCCGAGAGAGGCTGCGTGACTTCAACCATGAATCCCTCGTGAAGACGTTTCCCCCTCGAATGGTCCCAATTGCAATCTTCACGGTGTAATATACGTGGAGGACCCTTAGGAACTAAGAAGTCGGAATGCAATCACTGCCTATCTGTAACGGAGACACCGGACACATTTTTCCCCCCCCCTTTTTTTTAAGGCAGTAATTTTCGTTGTTTAAAACACGACTAAAAAAATCGTAATTTTGGCAGTCAGATTATCCTTGACATCGGGGCCAACTGGTGGCAATAGAGCGCAAGTTTGCTTTCATGACTACTTCCAACAGTTAGCCACAACTCCAAAGTTTTACCGGATAACTCGTCCTCTGGCGTTCATATTTGCTCAACGCAGCATTCTGATTGGCCGAGATGAAAAGACGCTTGGCCACACCCTACGAGTCGTCAATGGCTGTACAAGATGCGAACCCTCACACTTCAGCAAAGAGCAAGTTTCTCTAACAGATAGCTTGCGAGGGTCGCCATTGCTGTGTGCTGACTGTTATTTCGACGTACTAGATTCTTCCAACCACAACTTCTGCGTTGTGAAACAAACACGGCGAACCGAACTCTCGCGGCGCATAAAATTCTGGCATGGCCGCGAATGACGTCAGATGTATATATATATTTAGTGTGGTTCCACTAGAATCACTGGACCCCGAGAAAGTACTGACAAGCCGGTCGCCATTTTGGTTAATGAAATGAGCGGTTTCTCCTTCACCTCTCCATTCTCGATGAGCCGATTGAAATTCGCTGGTGACGAGTAGCTCTACGGAGACGTTTCTTGAATACCGTGAGGTTTGGCTAGCCACACACCGGCGGAACGAGGGCATACATCTTCGTAGCGACGTCCCATGCGGTGTCGGTACTTAGAGGCGTTAAGAAATAATCTTCCTGGGTTGAAATACGTGAGAAGAGCGATACCATTGTAAGAGATCTAGGCAGATAATCAGGATTGATAAGTTGATTGCACACAGATTGCCAAAGACGCGTCCATCATAGAGGGACGCTTTCGGTACGATGAAGCTCCAGAGCGATCTTGCACGACTGGTTTCGATTGACCCTTTGGAAGCTTCGAAAGGACCGAAATTCCGATTGCCATGGCAACTGAGACCGATCAGCCAATCGCCTTGCGAGGTTTTGGTCGTCTGCATCTTTATATCCGCTTGAGTTCCGCTAGCAAGCAGGGAGGGCAATGGCGCTATACCTTTTAAGGATCCAGCGACTTTATGTTCCACTAGAGAGGCAAACAAGAGCAGCCGACAGCAACAAACCCCGAATACGTGCACCATGCACGCGAAGGTACATTTGACAGGCTTGCAATCTTTTGTTGAAAAGTGGGCACTTTGCTTTCAAGTGCGTGCTGCACGTGCTTGAGACTTCGCGGTTTGTCGGTGTCCCTTGTCAATGCTTATCGTAATTTTATGTTGTTATGGGGCTATGGATGCGCTTGCGCATCTGGAACCCCCATCGAGATAAGCACGTGAACTCTCTACTTCTTAAATGCCAGAAGTTCTCCGCGAGTGCATAATCTCCGTCACAATGAACAGACTCAAACTACGCGGCAACACGCGCCCTCATTCAAACCATTGCACGTCTCCTCTCTAAACATATTATCGCTTACTATCGTAGCATCTCCAACCATTACGATGTCGGCGTAGATTCCTTGTCAGGCTTAGCGGCTAGCACGCGGTCGACAGAGTCCCTCCCGGCCTACTCCAGTTGAGCGAATCCCCCACTCGGTGGCCAACAACGGCCCATCGAGTTTTCCAGACGGCGCCGGTTCACTGTGGTAACATACCTTGCGAGAGAACACGGCGGGCGCTATCGGCGATCTGCACCCAATCGGCGAGGGAGGGGGTGCCTCCGAGCAGCCTCCGCTTCCGTACGATTCGATCTTTTACACCCAGGGCGTCTCACGGCCGACAAACATCGGACTAACCCCGGAGGGTCGCCCGCGCACAGCCGCGAGGTCTTTCGGCGTCGAGAATGCAGCCATTGTGCGTCGGTTTTACGCAAACGCTTAACGATTACAAAACCACGTTCTCGACTCTTTTGATGGGCTCTCTTCTGAACGGCTCAACTGTATCTGATGGTTATGAAAGCCAACTTTCGATATCGGTGCCATGTGGCTGGATGAATGGATGAACGCATAGAGGGAAGCTCGAGCAGTTTTGTATTTGAGGAAACACACTCAAGTCGTCTTCATTTGGCATCCAAAATCTCAAATATCCAATTTTTTTTTTTTTTTTGGTGCAGGAAGTTGCAGTAAATTACTTTATAAAGTATCGCTGAAGGCACTCCTTCGCAGAGCATGACGTCACACAACGAGTTTTGGGAATCTAGGCTCTCGCACATTTCAGCGTCTATCAAAACTATGCACGTGCACTCCTGCTATTTTTTTATTTATTTATCTTTTTTTTTTAAAGAAAAGGACAGAAAAGACGTCACGGCATGGTGCCATTGCGGCACCATGTCGTGCTAGAATAAAACTCTAATTTTATTAAAGGAGTGTTTCAGCATCCCTTTACACAGGGAGGCGGTTTGCGCCACCTAGGGAGTGTTTTCAATATCAACCAATCGGAATTTCGCGGCTTTTGGTAGACTTTTCTCGCGATCCGAATCATCAAGATACCTGCGACTTCCTCAAGCCGCAGTCGGCAGACATGTTGCTGCAGACATGACGACAAAATTGTCCGCGGACGAGCATCGGTCATCTTCGAAGCATGTCTGTTTCATACATAACGCCTGCAGACGGTTTTTGTAGGACTGATATGACCTTCATACAAGGGAAGAAGCCCACCCAGACAGTGTTTTCAGACCGTCTTCTGTGCCATGTATTAGCAGTGAGACCGCGTCACAATGGATGCAGACCGCGGTTTGAACTCTTTCGACGCGTAACATCTCTCCTGAATGGCTGACCTACACGCTGTATACACCAACACAGTGTTTACAAACAAGCCCGCTTTGCCCACACCAGGTATGGGCACTGCACGTGCGCAGAAACCAAACTCGGAAGTACCGTCCGCGCATGCGCAGTACCGACAGCAGCGCCACCGTAGTGGCGTGCCGTCAAGTGAGTTGGGTTGGTCTATTCCTGAGTGATGGTTATGAAAGCCAGTGCGTGCGAGTGTTTTCGTTATCGGCGCTGGATGGCTGGATGAATGCGATTAAAGGATAAATTAATAGATGAATGCATCTGAAATACGACGAGGAAAGACGTCTCAATGACGAGGTACCTTAAAAGCGAAATACTTTTTTTTTTTTCCTTTTTTCTGCACGATTGGGCATTGGACCAAGCCCCGTCCGCAAAGTACTTTCTGGACAGTAAATCCACGTTTGATATACTGTCCTTTGAAGTGTCTGCGGCTGAAATTTCACATACAGTGAAGAGGTGCGCTATGGTTTCTGGGCTGTCGCAAGAGGCAGTTTGGACCGTCCAACGACACACAAAACCTTGTCCCGTGGCCCTTTATGTAACTTGCCCCCTAGTCTAGACGTTTCTTCATACCGCGGCAAATCGGGAACCATTTGATATGTTAATTGTCATTTTGACGTTCCTAATTGACACACATAGAAAAAAAAAATGTTTGAAAAAAAATTGATTTTCAGCAGTTCACTCTCGTAACTCTTGAAACGTAAGAGTCAGATTCCAATAGGTTTAAGGCAACCTTAAGAAAAAAACCTGCTCGTGCAATTTTTACGAATCGCATAATTACCGAACGATAAGGACAGATTGATTTTTGAGTGGATATTGATTTTTGAGTGGCTATGCATTTTTTCGCCTGGGTGATAAGAGTTGTCGACTCTCCCACCACCAATGGCAGTTCACCATTGCTAGCCATTGGCTATTGAATGGATAATGACAGATGGTAGTGGTAAGCTGATTCAAAGGGTTCAGCCATACCCCTGGTCATCCATGCCCTTGCATCCCATCCACACAATCACACAAACAAATGTTTACTTTCCCGTAAAGCACTTGGATCATAATTATTGCAATCCACAGAGGAGACTTGGCGAATGATAAGGCAGAAAATCGGTCTAGGATTAAAAATTAACTCTTGGGTGTGGCACTGAGCACGAGCACGTGAAACATCGTGACTTTGGGGACTTTATGTTTAGGTTCACACACATTTTCTGTCTAATGATTCCCCCAACTCCTTCTGTAGATCGCGGTGATTGGCTATACAAGTGCCCTGCGGTTAAGCGCACTCATAGGCACGTCTTAAGGTCATCCAATGGCAGGATAGCTTCACGCGAACACAACCCACCACAAACCATATACAGTTGCGATTAACAATAACAGCTACGCACCTTTGTGATAATGTTCGAGGGAATGTCGGAACAAATGTTACATGCTCACAGCGAGATGACGGCAAGAGGGAAAGTTGAACATTGTTACAGCCTGTAGATTGCCTCTGCAAGTATAGGGTTTTATGAATTAGGAGGCTCGCCGTGAAATCAGCTGGAAAAATGACCGCTTGCACGTAACGCATCCAACATTTTGTCCAAGGTGTATTTTAGTGGTGGATTTTACTTCGTAACATTTCAAGGTGTGCACCCGTTCCTGTGAAAATACTTGAACATCCTTGACATTTCTAACGACTGGCCCCATTTCGCAAGAACGGAGCATCGTGTGAAGTGGAGCCACTTCTGCACTTCACACGATGACATCCGCATTCCTTCCTCCCTTTTTTTTAGCTTCAGTGACGGGTTTCATTATACTCCCTGTCAGCTGTCGCTTAGAAAGACAATGGTCGCACACAAGAAAGTGCCCAGTAAAACAATTACCACGCAGAAGGTTCGCCTCGGACCATGAACCTACACCACAATGATCAAGGGTCAAGCCGGTCAAGTACGGTCAGTGAAAGATAGCCGAAAATGACTCCCAGACGCCGCGAAAGAAACGGTATAATTAAGCATGCAGTGTCGAAAGACCGTTGTTCCCGCACGACGTTCTCGAGACGGTGAACCAGAAATGCCCGTGGGGCACGTCTTTAATGCTATGGTCGGTCATTCCGACGCGCGCCTCTCCTCTTCCACTTCCTCGCTGACCATTTCCCGCTGTCGTCTGCTTTCGTTTTGCAGACGCCGCAAAAAAAAAGAAAAAAAAAAGCACGTTAACGCGAAGGACGCGCGCACACGCACGCACGGACGTGGACAACCGGCAGAAGAAAGAGGCATCTCGAAATAGCATCCCCTCAAGACTGTCGGCCCAGATAACAGAGAGTCCTTCCACCGCACGACTCGCTTCCTAATAAGACACCTGTGCTCGTCTTCGGTCTTCGCCGAGGATCGCTGTCTTTCCGTTGAAGACGTCCGTCGTCGACGTTGTACCGTCTGCCAAAACCGGTGACAGTCGGTATGTCAGGAAGAAAAATGAATAACGGATTATCTCGGCGGCTCCTTCTACGCCGCCGAGGAGTTCCCCGCTCCTGGTAGGCCAACTTTAACCGTCGTGCCGCCTCAAAAACAAACAAACGAACAAACACACGAACGAACAAACAAACGGACACTTCCCTTTTAGGCTACTCCCGCTTTGTTTGTTGTTGCTGTCGTTTCGCTGGCTGTTCTTGCTGTTGCTCTTTGTTAATGTTACCGCCGCCGCTGCTTCGAATTCCAGAACCGAGAGAAAAAAAAAATATTAAAAAGACAACAGGGCGGGTGAATACCGCCAAAAGCAAGAGTGGTTCGTGCGGCTCGACGCACGCGCCGCGGCAGCCCTCGGGAGCAAATGGACACGTATTTTTGTATTCTTGTTTTTCTTTTGTGCCTTGTTTCCTCTCCCGGGCCACTTTCTTCCTGTCGTACTTTTCCGCTTTTTTTTCTTCTTATTCCTACGGCGGTAGCAGAATTCCGCTTTGCCTACTGCAACCTGCCCAGCTAGCCGCCTCCTTGCCTTAGCTAGCCGGTGACCTGCCAATGTCTCGCGCAACGCAGCACCCGGTCCGGCTAGCTGGCTGGCCTACTTCGGAAGACGTGCCTTTCTGCCGGCACCTCAAGGAAGAAACACATTTTCGCGAGCGAAAAAAAAAATATATATATAAGCACACCTGTGTTCAATGGCAAGCTTCGACTTACGTTTTGCACTCCTTTCTTTTCTTAACCCCTTGGAGCCGATAAGCGTCTCTTCGTGCGATGCCTTGTAAGTCGTTATTCCCGCATCAGACGTAAAACACAAACGACGTCCTCAAGAAAACCGAAAGAAACAACGCTGCCCATTTCAGCGGGAGATCGATTTCCCGGGCGCTGATTGATCGCTTGGTTGGTTCCAAGAATTACCCGGAGAACGAACTCTGTGCTTCCTTTCGTATCGAGGCTTTCCAGATATCAGGAAGTGACGCTGTCTTGGCTACGTTTTAGTGCCGTGCGTTTTCTCATTATTCTCGTAATTCGTGAAGACTAGGAAGCCTGTTTTCTCTTGTTTTTGTTCGAAGCGTACAAACGTGTTTGAGCGTCACGTTGCGATGGAGGTCAAATACGTCCTTGTCAGTGTACGAAACTACGGAGACACACTTGGTCCGGGAATCCAAACCTGCGCTATCGTTGCTTGTGGAGTTGCGAACCACGCCATTCCGGTTCCCATCTTCAGCGTCTCTTGTGCAACTCTAGCAGGCAGCGTCCGTAGATGATGGACGAACACTTTCATCTTTCACCGCACATAGAGCAGGTTTCACTTGTTCATTATCTTTCTGTTGTTCGCCGGAATTGGCTGTCCCCGTGTTGGAAAGTGAACTCAGAGTCTTCTCAGAGTGTAGGAATGACCCGTAGAACACTTGACTATAAATGGCGCTGGCCGCTTATCTTTGGAGCAGCGAAGCCCAGTTCTTCATGGCCTTCAAGACGAACCAACGCATTTGACGACTGACGTCGGTGTGTTATGAGGGCCATGATTAGAACATTTTTGTCATCAACCCAAATGCGCTACACGAGAAGGTACACTAATAATTGAACGTAAGAGGTACTCATGCCTGGTCGTCGCAATCAGCTGTGGATAGAGAACCCCATATCGTCTGTCAAGAACGATGGCTTTGACGGCACAAAAAGGAACCTGGTAAAAATTCGCTCTGAGCATGCCCCCAACATCAACTCGCACAGTTATGGCGGATGGTGAACACCACACTAGCAGCACAAAATTTTCAGCATGGCATCTTAGCTGATGGCCATCCCCCAAAGGCACACCGCTTAAACGTACCATGCTACACTATGCAGACAATCACCTTTACTCCCGTCCATCAGAACGAATGTTCCATCGCATTAAGCTGGTGGTCATCCCTTTTCGTTCTTGCCGAGGAAAACAAACTCGGCCGTGCGAACTTAATGCTGTAGGCCTTGTCTTTTGGGTAGTACTAGCACAGCAGCAAGGCCGCCACAATGGCCGCCGATGTGACTTCAACGTAAGCCATGGCGTTTTCTTTGCATTGAACCATAGCGTGTCCGCCTTTCCTTTGAGCTTCCACTACGTCCCGACGCCACGCTCAGAGGCGCGGTGCGATTCCGATCAAAGAAGCGGGGGAACTTTCGCCCTGTGTGCCGGGAACTAAACTCATCACCGGCATGCCCAATCGCCGTGTCTCCGGAGTGGCTGTCAGACGGAAAGTCCAAGTGCAGAGAACAGCATCGCGAAGTCCCGGCGGGTGATCCGTCACGCTGGATGAAATTGCCAAGGCCCGAACCAAGGTCGACCTCAGATGCGGTTCCCGACGGCGGCCAGACGCATGGCGCCGATGAAACATCGAGGTCGCGAGCTTCGAGAAGCTCGGGAGATTGTGCCGCCGCACGTCAGAATCTCCGCGCGCCGCCGGTCACGGAAGATTGCCTTGGAAGCGGGAACAAAAGGCGACCAACCAGACCCACTCGACCGCATTTCGTGAGACTCGCAAATAAAAACCGACATCTTCGGAAAAAAACACACAAAAAAACAGAAAAACATAAAGGACGAGACAAAAGTAACGAGACGTCTACAGACATGCTGGAAGCATACATGAAGATGCTTCGAGCATGCTCCAGGCCGTGTCCGCACATGATTCTTTTCATCATGGCTGCAGCGAACAGTGTCTTTTGTACGATGTATCAAAGCAGTGGGAGCTACGGCTTTACGGTGCACTATGGTTCAACTGGTACACCTAGGGTGCCTACATGTTTCCGCTAGCGAAGGACCCCAGAATCAGTACCCCTAGGTACACCGATTCTGGGGTCCTTCGTTTTCTGGGAAAACCCGATATTTCCCCATGCTTACTACCCGAGCATTTTTTTCCCCCTTTAATTTGGAAACTGAATTTCACCGTTTCCTAAATGACTCTGTTCGGAAAATATTTTCTAGGAAGCAAGGAGTGTGTACCTCGAAAACGCTTCCGTCGGCTTCAGTGAACTTCAGTGACATATGTCAGGCCTCCAACTGCCGCTTTTGTGCCCACTGTGAAGTATTTTTTGCCCTTCTCTTTCTTACAATAAGCGCAAGAAAATATAACAGTGAAACAAGAAGATTAAGAAAGATTGAGAGTGAGATTGGATGGGTATCACCTAGCTGATATTTTGGTCCTGTCGAATTGAAGCGATATTGTTGTGAATTGAAAATGTATTGCGCAAGCTGTGATTTTGAGACCGGACAGGTCTAGGATGGAGACAGAGATACTGCGCATGCAAATAATTACGTATGCAACAACAGTTTATGAAAATGGGAAAAGTCGAGGTGAGCTTTTATACCATGTTCCAAATTGTCTACTTTGACTTCAATGTAAAAAAAGGAAGAAAAAAAAACGTGTAACAAAAATTGGTTACTGCTCTTTATTGTTAGTTACGCATAAATATGTATGTATAAATATATGCATAAATATAACCTAAAACTCCCGAATTTCGTAATATTTCTTTGAATGAAAGAGAAAATATGGTAATGGTTGGGGGGGGGGGGGGGGGGGGGGGGGGGGGGCAGGCGAGCTGGTGAATATAACCATGTTGAATTAACCCGAGACTGGGTAGAGAAGAAACATCAAAACGTAGAAGAGACGGAAAATAGACAGGACGACGTTTTTTCAACCCGATTTTTCTTTGATTACCAGCTTGAAACAATACGCCCAAATTTTAACCCTCCCCCCCCCCCTCCCCCCCGCCCTCTCCCGGTCCCCCGATTCTTAAAAAATATAAAACCCGAACACGATGGGCCAGCCATATCAAAATCACACTAATACTTCCAATTACAAAAAAAAAAAAAAAAAATAAAAAAAAACCTGTAATTTTGAAAGTTTTGAACGCAGGCGGTTTTATATTCCAGGAAGGACAAAGACCCAGCTGGGTCTCAATCTGCCTTGTTTCCACGCGAGCAGGGAAATTCGCCCACATGAACACTCCCGTTCGTGCAACTTCATCATTCATCCGGACCTTGATTTAGCGGTATTTCGCTACTGGGTGTTAGGTGTCATAGCACATGCCCACATTGTCTTTCCACTACGGGCCTTAAAGCTTCACGATACAAGCTGCTCAGCGCTGCAGCAATCTAGCAACCGCACCAATAGTGCGGAAAACTACCGAAGCGTCCTAGCTGGCGTGCAGCAAACAACGGTGTGGCATGATGCTTACTGGTGGCGCTGTGGAATTTGTTACCACCCCGAAAGTGCAAGATCATGACGGTATATGATGCTGTTTGGCAGAGTGACGGCGGCGCCTAGTTAATATTAATGCTGGACACTCATACTATGTGCGGCACCGGCCAGGAAGTCAGGTACGCGCGGCTCTGCGTTTTTTTTTTTTTTTTTTCATTTTCGCGTAGTCATTACTTTATCGAATTGCAATGTCTTAAGTTACCATCTAGAACTTCGTCTGCGCTACAGTTCACAGGGCGGGTGCCCCACCGATATACCATCCACCGTGGTGCTGGCTGATCCTTGACCGGGGAGATCAAGGTTACTTAACCAAGGACACCAACAATCATTTATCAAAACAGCACCACGGATCCTTGATCAAGGACACCAATGACCTTTGACCAAGGACCCTTTACCAAGGACAATAAGGTTGCTTGATAAAGGACACCAAAGGTCTTTGACAAAGAACACCAATAATTGTTGACCAAGGTATACACCAAAGATTCTTGACCAAGGAGGCCACAGACCCTTTTAATAAAGTAACCAAGATCATTGGTTGAGAACACCAAGAATCCTTGACCAAGAACGCCAAGGACTTTCGACCAAGGACAGCAAGGGTCCTTAACCAAGAACATCACGAATCGTTGACGAAGACCACCAATGATTCTTGACCAAGACAACACCGGGAAAACTTAATCAAGGACACGGAGGATCCTTGATTAAAGGAACCACGTGTCCTAAACCAAGAATCAACAACCAAACCATTGGCCAAGACAACACCAAGGGTTCTTGACCAAGGACACCAAGGATCCTTGCCTATAATGACACCGAAAATCGTTGACCAAAACAACACCAAGAAACGTTAAACAAGAGCATCAATGATCCTTGACCAAAGACACCAAGATTCGCTGACCAAGACCACACTAAGGATACTTGACCAAACATTAACGCGAAGTATTCTTAACCAAGACATTAAGGATCATTGACCAAGCACACCAAGAATCCTTGACCAAGTGCACCAAGGACTCTTGACCAAGGACATCAAGGATTTCTGATCAAGGGCACCAAGGACCCTTGACCAAGGCAACACCAAAGATCCTGAACCAAGGACAAAATATCCTTGACCAAGGATACCAAGGATCCTTAACCAAGCACACCAAGGATCCTTGACCAACGTGACCAAAGATCCTTGACCAGAATTACAAAGTTTGAATAACATAGTAAGCAGTCGGTAAATCAATTCACAACGTCAATCTAGGCAGCAATAAGGCGGCTATCGAGCCACCCTTCCAGCCACAAATGAGCATGATCCATTCGGACGCGTCAGCAAGGACTGGGAGGAACAGACCGTAGATAAAACGCCGAGCAACCGAAGCATATCCAGTTACTCTAACGCCGGCCATGACGTGGAAATTCCGGCGCCAGAGCAAGGAAAAGGAAGCGAGAAGGAAAAGTGACCACGATTTGGCGGTAACGGGGGGCGTTAATGTCCGCACTTGGACCAGAAACTCGCCAGCCGCGGACCACACCTGCAGAAGGTCGCTCCGCAAGCGGGCTTAATGGGCGTCTACAAGGTAGAAGGATGTGGACGACGGCATACGGCCTGGGGCCTGCTAACGACCGATCCGGTCTTGTAGGAACCGACCAGGTGGAAGATGGAGGAGATTGGCAATGTCCGCAAGCCGAAACCGAGAGTGCATGCCTTCCGGGCCGCCTGTACACCTTTACGTAGCAAACAATTGTCCTTTGACGCAGGCATTTTTCTCTTGCTTCGGAATAATCGACTTTATAAAGCGCATCTAGGGACGTGGTAAACACAGTCCTTTGGGCTGTGGGACGTTGTAATTTGCTTACGCAACTACGAGGTTTAATAACCTTCTTCAGCGGTATAGATGTTTTATTGCGCTTGGGAAATTGCGTATGCATCAAATCTGACCAAACAATCTGTATAAAAGGTATCGTGATATTTGGTTAATTACCTGTCTGGTCGATGTGGCCTAATGTATTGTTTTACGTGTCCTTTTTTTTTTTTTTTTTTTTGCAGTTTTGCTTTTTGGTAGGGCCCGCCTTTCGGCTGACCTTGGTGTCTCAGGGACCAATTGTCTTGGACTTGACAGACATATTTTTTGTTTCATGTTCTACTCCATGGCACTTTTGGAGAGAACTGATGTCTAATGAGTATACATGGCTTGCACTTGGCGTCACATCAGCAGCCATTGGGGTGACCCTGATGCTGAGCGCGTACCTCCCGCAACATACACTTCACAACACCAGAGTCGTTTTTCTCGGCAACAACAGGTAGGAATGGACCGAAACAGTCACCAGAATGGGGCGAGGACGTTACGTGCAACGGTGGTTGTGACGTCACGATGTGGCGGTGGCGCTGCTGTAGGCACGGCGCGATGACCTGCTCGTCAACAGCGAGGTGGTCTATAGAGCATACGGATGAAACGCAGTGCAGTTGGTGAAACTCCCATACTAACACGGAGACCACAACCCGACGATTCATATCCTTGCACGGAGCCAAACAATTTCCAAAAAGGGAGGGTCCCTCCACCGATCGAGAGTTGGAGCCAAAGCACATTCCCTTCGCCCGTAAATGGACGACGCAAACGCGCGACAAAGGGCAAACAAACGGGCGCGGACCTCAGAGAAAACACAGTCGAAAGAGTCACGGAAAACCCATTGTCGACAAACGGCCCCCTGAGCCACAACTGCCAAACAGCATCGTGGTCAAGAAAGAAAGGGGTGCGAGCAACGCGCGTGCAACCCTGTCTGCTATTATTACGTCACAGCGCGCAGACGCCATTATAGCGGGCCGGACTGCATGGGAGACCGAGTCGAGCAAACACCGCGCCCACGAGTTAAAAGGCCTCCCTCCAACTCCGCTCCGGCAACCTCGATACTCTGTCACGAAGGGGAACGACGGAGCTAGTTCTCGGTCGGGAGCAACGCCGCTGGGCCAACACGAAACTAGACGTGAAGTCCTTCGGCAAATATGCGCTGCGATATCGTTGGACATCAAGGTCGGTTACGTGGGCTTCCGTTTTTGTTTGTTCGTTTTTTTCACGCGCATGCCGGTTACGTTTGCCCGAGCAGATGTTCCCTCCCGATGTACCGTGCGTTGTCTACTACCTGCTATTGCTATGCTTCGTTCACCCTCAATTTGACAGTGCGATGAGAGCTACGCGTTCGCCGGAACGATCCATTGCCTCCCTTCCATCACCTGACCTCGCATTCTGCAGGTGGAATGATTATTATGATGATGATGATTGCAAGTTTAGTGGCACAGCAACTAAAGCCATTATGTGCGATACAAGTTTGTTTTGTTTTTTAAGAGGTTCTAACGGTCTTTAAGAAGCAGTAAGTTACAGCTGTTGCGAACGATCAACTTTATTTAAAAGGCCACAGACACGCTGGAATGGTACAAAGGAAAAAATATGAATGACATGGAAGGTGATCTCTAAAGAGGATCGGCGTTGAGCATCCAAAATATAGCCAGAGCTTTACCAGTTCTCAGGGGCTTTCACAACCGCACCAAAGAGCAAGTACACATGAATCGGACGGGAGCGATAGATGAACGTACGATGGGTCCAACAAGCACGTATTTTCCACTGCATTGTCAGCTTGGGGTTGAACGGAGTACTGGCTGTACTGGCGACTCCAGCTGGAGTCGCCAGTACGGCACCTAGCGGCTACAACAGAAACCTGTTGCGGCAGGTTGGTTCTCCAGACCCTTAAAGGGATACTGAACCAAGGAATTTGGTGTCCATAATAAGTGGCGCACGTTCTTTCCACGAGCCAGCAGCCGCCGGTGTGCGCGAGCACACGCAACAAAAATGACGTCACAGACCTCCATTCGTGGTTGAGATGACAGTGAAATGTATGGGCTTCGGACCAAAGGAGAATAAAGACAAGTTTTTCATCTACACAGTGGTGCCTAGTGTAAAAGGTAAGCGATGAATTGGTCTAACAAGCACGTAGCTTTCACTTGTAGAGATGAAAAGCTTGTCTTTATTCTCCTTTAGTCCGAAGCCCAAGCACTTCACTGTCATCTCAACCGCGAATGGAGGTCTGTGACGTCATTTTTGTTGCGTGTGCTCGCGCACACCGGCGGCTGCTGGCTGGTGGAAAGAACGTGCGCCACTTATTATGGGCACTAAATTCTTTGGTTCAGTATCCCTTTAAAGCGAACCAGGTAGTCAGAGCACCTGGCGGTCAAAAGACAAAACCGTGAAAGTGGTTTCCAAAACACACGATGAAAATCGCCAGTATTGGTGACTCAAAAATGCGGCTTCCTGAGCTTTAAATGTACGATGTCTCCGGCGATATTGTTTCGCGCTGCCGCAGACTGTTTTAACTTTTTTTTTTTTTTCTTTTTTGAAAACGGAAAGTCGTTTGAAGCGATCTCAGATAAAGATTAAAAAGCCTTGCTAAGGCGTCGTAATCGGATTATGGCCGCGTCCAGCGCACCCCACTGAACAAGATGGCGGCGCCTGAGACGGACTTGCAAAAGTGTATATATGCTTGCAAAACACATTCAAAATCAACGCCTGCTTCCAAGGCGTTCATTTGCAAGTGTTTACGTCCGTTTTACATAGTAAACGTTTTTTTTTTGTAGTTTTAGACATTTTACAAACAAAATATTTAAGCCAAAACTTAAAAAAAAAAAAAAATGTCGGCAACAACAAGACATTTTGTTCGTGAACTCACCCGAAAAACACCATAAATCGCAACCAAACGATGTTAAAAACTTAAAAAGCCACACCAAAATATGCGCAGGGAAACATGGATGTTCACCGAAGCGTTCACAGGATGCCTTAACTCAGCCATGATCTTCGTAGTTCAAAAAAAAAAAAAAAAAAAAGCGGGGCGCTGTCAACCGTCAAACGAACTAACCCAAAAACGGTAAAGTCTCGAAGACAGGTCTGCTGTTCTGGATTGGAGGGCTGGTTGGGCGATCGCCCCAGGAAAAAATAGAGCGTGCTAAAACTATGCCAAAACAAACAGAACCCCCCTCTCTCTCTCTCTCTTATGCGTGCTTCGAGCTTCAACCGTGACCAAAACAGTGGCGAAACATCACTTTCTGACGTCTTTTGCTGCGTTATTTGATACCAGGAAACGCTGAAATCGAAACACTATCGGAGGTCGAAAAGGAAAAGCAGACGACATCGCTTTGGAGGAAGGACCGCGCTTGATAGGTTAGGGTTAGCGTATCGATGACCTCTAAGCGAGGCGGCTGCTCTTTACTCTTTTATTTGACAAAAATACAAACATGTAATAAAAGAAAGAAAAGGAAATTCAGGGTCGGGACATGTTTCTTAGACAGCTTCCTTCTGCATTTTTACACGAAGCGTGCTCTACCATACAGCAATACAAAAGGGCGCGATCGCGAATGGGATTGAACAGCGTCCTCAACTCGTAAACTTGACGTCATCCGAGCGAGGCGCACGAACTTGTTTCCACGTTCAAAATGGAAGCTTGGGCATGTTGGTTAGGCATGACGGCTAAAACGTACAGCGCAAACAGACGGGACAGAAAAGGGAGATCAAAATCAGCGATTGCGTCTTCTATTCTGTGCCGTATGTTTGCGCTGCAAGTTTTAGTTGTTTCCACGATCACGCAACATGTTGGAGAACTGTACTGTTCACAACATGGACCGATATGACGATGACATCACTATAAGTGAGCATTCTCTCTAAATTTCACAGCGGAAATAAAGCTTTTTGGGTCCTTGCCCTTATCTTTCAGGATATTACAGAAATGTACGAAGTCGTTTCTTTCAGCTAAACTTTCTGAAAGCAAGTGTTCTACCATGGGGTAATTTTTTTTTTTTTTTTTAATTTCTACTTTGTCTTTGTTATATGGAAAGCATATCTTCTGCTCCTCGTCTTATGTACGACCGCAACATTTTGGCAAATCTTTTGTTTAAAAAAAAATGCACCAGCGCTTCGTGTAGATTTCTTGCTTTCGTTTAAATCACCACAAGAATAAAAAAAAAACGATTTTTTCAGCAAACGATTTTTTTTTTTTTTATAAATAACCCCCCTTTTTTTTTTTCTTTTACAGGTGCGGCCAACATGAGACTCACGATCCTGGCGATCGCGGTCATCGCGACCTTGGCCACGGCGTCGGCCTACAAGGTAACACCATCGGCTCCTCAACTTCAAAGATACATCGACCTCAAGAGCAGTTCTCATAGACGTCTCGGGAAATCAGAGTCAGAAAACTATCACTGGCATGCTTCGACGTACCGGTCCTCTTGACCGCGAGATGGAATTACTGCAAACCCAGACAGTACCAAGCTTTCGAAAAGACATTAATACTTTCGTGGCTGCGAAATAGACAATGTACAAGCAGTCCTCCAAAACGCGAGTCATCAACCGAATGGGATTCTTGGGCGAACACAGCCCAAGCGGCAGGTGCAGTACCAGCCTGGAGGCTCTAGGGGATCCTCGGCGGCGCCCTACGAGGGCTACCAGCAGCAGCAGCCCCAGGCGCAGTCCTTCAGGCCCCAGGTGTCGGCCCCGCCCCAGCAGGGCTACGACCCCAACGCCTACCAGCCCCAGCAGCAGGCGCAGCCCCGGAGGCAGACGGTCCAGTCTTTCGGCGGGGGCCTCGCCAGGCCGCAGCAGCAGCAGCAGAGGCCACAGCAACAGGACAACCGCCAGCAGGTACCCAATACCTACACTAAAACTCCCCAATGCCACCTACAAGACAAGGCACTCACCTTACACTGCCCGTTATCTGCAATGCAATGCGTTTGTGCTTCTCCGCAGCATAGTATTGCAAAATGTGAAACGCGTTCCTCTAGAACAAGTGTGACGGGACTATTATAACTTTTTTTTTTTTTAATTCTATCGGTTCGGTATTGAAAACTTACGTTGTGTAATTTACTTTCTTCAGGGGTGGAACTCATGAAATGTGCTTGGGAGCAGCCACGGGAGCAGCTAAAACAGCTGTTTTGGAGCAGGTTGGGAGCAGCTAAAACTACACTCTGGAGCAGGCTAGGAGCAGCTTAGATCAGTTTTCATTGCACTCCAGCTTGTGTCTTAGACAAGCACGGGAGCAATTTCAGTTGTGCTTAGCAGCCCAGATAAACATGAGTGGTTAGGGACCTAGGCAGATGGGATAACAGTGTAACAGATCCGAAAACTTGGAACTCTGTGAGCCTTGATATTTTCTGAGTGGCTTTCAGCTGCTCAAAATGCAAACCAGCACCGCTTATCGCACAGTCCACACGTCCTCGACAGAGTGATTTTATATGCGAACCACGTGACGTGCGTAAGCAACGAACGTGCAGTTGCGCGGAAGAACAGGGAAACAAATTTCGAGTTTCTCATATTGCGCAACTCAATATCGCAACAAAATTCGAGTTTATCCTATTGTGCAACTCAATATCGAAGCAGCGGACTACGATTAACGGAGTTATCGTATTGAAAGCGATAAGCAGGAGCAAGGTTAACGTATGCCGAGCAGATCTACCGCTCGCGTGAGAGCTGCTGGCCGGCAAGGTTTCGGATCGGACTGCGTTTCAGATCTATCAAATCACGATTTATCTTGCAGGAATGCGGTTCCAACTTCTAACGATGAAGTGCTCAAAGGAATCTTTTGCTCATTTGTTTTCAACTGACTGACGTCCGGATCCCGGGCTTCGGAGCCTCAGGCAATCTGACGCTTAACGACTCGACCTTACCTCGACCGACTTGTTTAACCGCTTATGGTTGAAGAATAACAATCCAGAGGCAGATGGTGTAGCGCTTGGAATCCGAACCCCGAGTTTTTTTCGCACACTTCCTACTCGGGATACACAGGGAGAATAAAGAGAAAAAAAAGATTGCAAGGCCGACCAAGCTAAACGCGATCATTGTTGCCAATCGAGTCGATAGAAACCGAAACCAAGACAAAATACAATTTTTTTGGCGCGCGTTTTCCAATTTGGTGCATAATGGCGCGAGGTATTGACTGTGGCGCAGTTTCCGAAACATGGCGCAGGATGGCGCAGACAAATGCGTCTGGCGCAAAATGGCGCAAAAGAAGATTAGTAAGAATCGCTTTATGCTACTTTTAAACAGTTTGATTGGGACATGCGTGTCAAAAAATAAATTTTATGCAAAAAAAAAAAAATTTAGAGCAATATTGACGGCGAGAGATTCATTTGAAATTCTGCGCGCGAAGTCCATGACGTCACGGGTCATTCCGGAATGACTATCTCGGTCGTGAAGGCGAAGACGCTCCACCTCTCCTCCACGCGCCCGAAATGTCGAAAGAAAACAAGTGGAAAGGAGGTGACTGCCGACTAAATCGCGTCTCGCGATTTATTTTATGACATGCGTGTCCCAACCGTGGTCCCAACCAAACTGATAAAAAAAAAAAAAAACTTTTTTTAGACATTTTTTAATGTAAAAAAAAAAATGGCATGCTATATATATATCTTCTTACTATCTTGGCTTAGTACGGGCCAAGAATGCATAGGTGCAGGCATGACAACATTTCCTGATGCCAAGCAATTTCTTAGCTACTTATGTGGCTCTAACCAAAAGTTCAGTTTGTCCCAAACTCCTCAGTGAGCAACATCATTTCCCTCACTGTTGGAGATAATGACTCGAGACCAGCGAACAGTAGTCCAGTCATGTCCTAGACCCGAAAAAAATCAAAATCGTTCAGGTGAACGAATGCCGTCATCAGAATGGTCCCCTCGCAGGTGCACGATTAACGAAATTCATCCCACATAGCACCGCAAGTCATCTGGGTAAAAGAGTACCTTGCAGATGCAGAGTAAACCAACAGCATCAGCCATGCTGTCGGCGTGTCCAGATTTGTCTGATCGTAGCTTGTCCAGATTTGTCTGATCGTGGCTTGTCCAGATTTGTCTGATCGTGACTTGTCCCATCGTGACCTGTCTGGACATCCACATTGCAGACGCAGAGCGAGGAGGAGGAGGAGGAGCAGAAGCCCAACCCGCTGACCCTACTTCTGGAGAAGTCCACTTTCACCTGCTCGGGCAAGACTGACGGCTACTACTCGGACAACTCCGTCGACTGCCAGGTGTTCCACTATTGCGTGGCTGGAGCCAAGCACTCTTGGATGTGCCCCGAGGGCACCGTCTTCCACCAGGTGCACCTCAACTGCGTCCCCGCGAGCCAGGACATCTGCAACACGGCTGAGAAGTTCTTCTTTGTCAACGACTACCTCCACAAGGTGAGGCCGGACGCCACATTTCCACTTTGACATTAGCATTTGCAGTTTCGCAGCGATCAAGAACTAACAGAGTTACTGACAGTTCTTTGCAACTAGTTCCTTAGACACAGCGTGTGCTCAGACCGGTACCTGTTGGAAGTGACGGTGCTCAGAGGACACTTCTAAGCCAAGCACTCGGATGTTAGCGTATGGGTAGGTTCGCAGTTATTGAGAACCCTCGAGTGGGAAATGATTAATAGCAATAAAATGAATGTCTGGTCCCCATCGAACACAGGGGACGGGAAATCCGTGAACCTGACATAGCTTGGCTTCAAAATGTTGTGTTCTAGCAACCAGGGGGTGCGTTAGAGGTAGGAGTGCTGTCTCGGAGATTGCATCAAAGTTCCTATTCCCAGCCACCTATCGCGAGAAACTTTAAGTTAAATTCCTTACATTGTATATAAGATTAAAATCTGAAAAAAAGCAACATTATATGAGTTCATGATTTCTTCGGTTTGCGGTATGCAATTAACCAGAGTCCAAGCAAAAACCCTGACATCAGCCGTTCTTGCCAGCGAGTGACGAAATGGCCCAGTTAGCAAAATTTGAGAAAACTTGAAAACATTTCCTACTTTATTACTATTTACAAAACACAAGGCGTTGTGACTTTTGGCGTAAGGTGCGTCCACAGGTGAGAAAACAGATGATGCCATTGAAGAAAACTGAAAAAAAAAAAAAAAAGTGTACATCTGATTATTGTCTTAACACTGAGATTGAGCTCATAAGAAGCACTATAATAAGAGCAAAAAGGTACATATCATTTTGTTACAGCCAGATTTAAAATCCGGTACTGTAACATACAAAGACAAGATGAGTAGCGATACAGACGTCAGCAAAGCACAGCAGGTGCGGGAGATGCTAAAGCTAATTATGTCACAAGGTGCAACGGCCCGTGCAACGTATACCCGTATCGGAAAGTTTCTATGTTTCTCACAAACATTCAAATTGTAAAACTTCTTGCACGGTAAATTGTACCAACCCCTCCTGCTGCAACCTCCAAAAGGAGCTAAACGGTATTTATAAATACTTTCATCAATTTCCCTGCTGATATCCACTTTCCCGCCAATTTTAACGGGGAAAACGAAATAGTGTGTAGGTCACGTAACGTCAATTTTCCCGCTAAATTTAGCGAGGAAGGCGCGTGTTACTTGACATTAATCTTTTCGCAAAAATCAGCATGAAGACCAAAGTGGTGTATGGGTTACTTGATTTTGATCTCCTCACTGACCTTAGAGGGAGATGCACGGACGGACAAAATTTGGAAATCGGCAGTCTCCGTTAAAATGTATTTCACGCTTCAATGAAAGCGCGGGGACGAGGGAGGGGCTAGCCCCATGGCTACCGCCGTCCAATGGGCTCTCTCCATCCCTCGCCAGGAGCTCGAGTCCCGGGGCCCCAACAACACGGTGCAGTACGCCCAGCGCTACTACCCCGACGGCTACGTGCTGGGAGACCCCTTCACGGTGCCCTCCGGGGGCCAGCCCCAGCCCCAGGCCCCGCAGCAACAACAGTACCAGGAGCCCCGCCAGCAGCCCCAGCCCCAGCCCAGACAGAGGTTCAGGCCGGAGCAGGCCCCCAGGGGTCCCCCCGCCGGCTTCCAGCAGTACCAGCCGCAGCCGCCCTCCTACACCGCACAGGCAAGCCTAACGCTCCATTTGGGCGCACCACTTAACACACTGGCACGCCGTCTGGCGGGCACCCCTGGGACACCTCCGATCCGCGTGTAACTAGACCCGAGGTTTTGCTGTTTTTGCGACATAGTGTATCGTTCCCCATTCACACCTACTGGAATCCTCCCATTGAGAACGTCTCACCTCATCTTTGTCCCTCTGGCATTCGATCGACAACTCTCGACAGGTCTTATGTTTATTTGCGACACTGTCTGTAGTTACTGGCAGGTTGCGAAGCGCAGGGAGACGTTTCGGTTGCCCCACCTCCAGCAAGAGCTTCCTACCTTCGATGACACTTGGGCATCTTGTGGGAGCATGCATGTGGTGCCAGAGCACAGCAGAAGGCAATGTGCTGGAGGCCGGACATCCGAAAGAGACACCTTGCTGTTCTCATCCCGTCAGCGACCGCAGAATTAAAATGAAATGCTCGGATGATATTGAATGAAACGACGCGGTAATATAAAGAACCCTGGTCCTTCTAAAGGGTCGATGCACCAACGGAAGAGCTCCATCCTCCGCGAGGGGTTTTGCAGCTGCCGCATTCTCGTAATCGCGCGCTCCCCGATTCGACGCAGGCCCCGTCGCAGCAGCCGGCCTCCTCGCCCGCCCAGTTCGGAGGCGCGCAGCCCAGCCGCGGATCGGGAAACTTCGGGGGCCTTCCCCCGACCCGCGTCTACACCATCCCGGCCCAGGCCCGACCCGCCGCCGACGCCACGCCGTCCTACCTCTACCGCCAGGGTGGATCCCCCTCCACGGCGCAGCAGCAGCAACAGAGCTCCGTCAAGTACGACGATGACTACTGAGCACTGTGAGTGGGCGGCTCGGCTTGGCAGACGTGAGCAACGCGTCGTAGTGGAACGCGAGGAGTCTTAACGCCGTCACTGACACTCAAACGAAAATGTCTGAACCAGCCTTTACAAAGCGTTTCGCGATGAAATTCGTCGATATATCCAAGTGTCACGAGGAATCGGGGTAGAAACCCTCCCCCCCCCCCCCTCCCACACGCTCGTTCTGTTTCAACGCAGGACATCGACAACAAGTAGGAGCAGCATTGTCCTTCCTCCATCGTCACCCAAAACCGGGAACTTCACCTCCACGAAGCTTCCTCCGCATCCCGGATGAAGAGAGAGCCACGACAGAAAGCGGACGCCCCTGAACCACTCTCTCGATACAAAAAAAAAAAAGAAAATGCTTCCAACCGACGCAGCCCCGCCGCACACTGGACAGACGTACGGAACCACGAATTGCAAGATGCCTCCGTGCCGGCGACAGCTTATTTTTCGTTACGTTTAAGTTTTTTTTTCCCCCCTAGGTAAACACACGCACCTCTATACGTCTTTCAACTGCCGCCACAAAAATACCGATTCCGTCGGGCGACGATTTCAGGACGATACGAGTCAAATGTGTCAAAACGGCTGCACGCGAGTTGTGTAACCGTCTCCCAAGACAAAGGTCACAAGTCTGTCGCCGCATCTCGACGGAAACCACCGATGGCTTCGGGTCTGTCCTCGAAAAACGCCGAGGAATCGCCGCCAAAATAAAGAATCGCATAGCCAAGGAAAGCTCACGCTTAAGAAATCAGCTGCATAATGATTTGACCAACTAGGTCGTAGGTGTGTCTCTGAATCGAAGAATACATTTTTTTCACTAGAGTTCTTGGCGCAACGCAAACGAAGCTGCGGGGTTTCTCGTACTTCAAGCAGGGGCCACTACGGTGGCGTCGTCTTCATCTTTTCGAGTGAAAATAAATGTCTTCCACATCGTTTCTAACCATCTGTCGCCTGCCTTTCTTCGCAACCTTCCTTTCGCATGCAAAGCGTGTGCGGTGCTGCAAGCGGAGCTACCACCGAATTTTTCGCGTTGACCGGTTCCATGCCGTCCGACTATTGGAAGTTCCCGACACAAATGGCCCGACTAGCTTCGATCTCTCCGACTTGTTCAGCACACAAATCTCACAGACTTTATACTTTTCAGTCTACTGGGCTGACAAGTTCAATAAATTTCAGACGTCGTCTTAAAATTCCTACATTGAGAGATTTTAATTTTTTAATTTCCAGTTTGAGTTTTTGATACCACACGCACTTGAATGCGAAAATAATTTTTCAAAACTGTATTGCACGTTTACACTTTAAATTTCAATTCACCTATTCAAATCTTTCGTCTGTGATAGTTCTATACACATCGAACACAAATATTTATGGAAGTTCAAGCTCGTTGATTTCTGCCCAAAAGAAGTTTCCAACATTCAAGGTTGCTAGTATTTCAGAAGGGCTTATGTCGAACTGGAGCCTACGAGAGGTTTATAGCTTCCAAACCTAACCTATTCTAAACTCTAAAAACCTCAATATATCGGCAGCATCCCATGTTACCAGGAAGGAACTCAGAAGCTTGCCCAAACTGCACATGCAACCGCAAGCAAGTGCCAAATAGCAGGCCACAAACTTTAGATACTCACTATGTCCTTATTCGGTAAGTTTCTGTAGTCCTTTGGAGTCCTGAAAGAACCAAAAAGAATAGTATGCAACAGCAGCCATGGTTCACATGCCAACACAAACACAGCGGAGAAAGGAGGCACAACTAATTCGGCAGTTTTTGATGCTACATTTCAAAAGGATGGTGGGTTCTATTGTTTAAAGGTTCTGCCCACCACTTCAGAAGTAGAAATGAATGCTAAATGAACACTCCAGATGGCCAGGAACTAATAGTTAGTACAACAAACAACATCTGGAGGTTGAGTAAATGTCTTCTTTAATTTTCGTGCCAATTTTAAACGAAGTTTTGTGGCATGTTTTATAAAAATATAAATTAGTACCTAATAAGTTAAGAAAGGCAGGATATATATATGGTCCGCAAAAGCCAGACTCTGCAATCAGTTACGAGCGCCCAAACTCAGCAGCTGTCGACAAAGCCACATGTTCCTGCTCGAAACAAATGGCCGGATGTCACAACTCACAAGTGAGTTATTGTGGAGTAGCAGTAGTCGTGCAGCCCGAATACACAAAACTAACTCGTGGAGTGAAATTAAAACCCAGCTGCGAGCACGGTTTCGAAATCTAAATGCAGTTTTTCGGGCCAAAAGCTTTCACCTCGTTTAAAGGGAAAATCTGCGGCACCATATGTGTCATATTTTATAGCTCACCCTTCGTAGAACTCAAAAATGTATATACTGGATACAAGCTTTGGACATGTCCACTTGGACCTCAGCACTTCTCGAAAAAAGTTTCGAAACAAACCCCTCCCCATAATGCAAAAGAAAGTGCCTTTCTTTCCTTCTATTATTCTTATTAGATTTAATTTTGCCGCTCTTCACTATTTTCCGAGCCAATAAAAAAGCCTCAAACATAACACTGAGTCTCTGTCTGACACTTCAACAGTGCACTAATCTCTAGAGTCCAAATACAGTCTAAGCTCGTTACAAAAGACATTTGGATATAACATACCGATTTGTGAAGTTTGGTTGGTTTTCCTCTATGGCACCATTGACTCAACTTCATATCTGCTTACAACATACTCCTTTTACAACAGACCAAAATCTTGCTCGAAATCAAGGTCTTTTACAACAAGCTTAGACTGTATCACAAGAAATTAATAACTAAGCCAAGAAAGGTAAGCACAAAGATTAATGCACATCACCAGCTTTCATAATCATCTATGAAGGCTTCAGAACAGTTTTTAACACGGAACATGCAATAGGGCTGGTTTCCATGAAACGAACGCGATGTTACAAAGGAGTGTCACGAAAAAACTGTCGCACGAACAACGATCATCCTTCGCCAAATTTAACGGATGGTTGTTGCACGAGGTCGTCGGAACGACGGCGGCCACGTCTCCAGCGTGACGTTCAATACGATAACGTCACACAGCCATGGCGGCAACCAATCGGAGTGACGTCGTCCAATATGCCACGTGATCACGATACCGGCCAATGGGAGTGAAGTACCATCCACGGCACCTCACTCCAATTGGCCGGGTAAGCAATCGTACAACCATGGCAACAACTACAACGCCCGGAGTGCGTCTCGTCCTGTTCCGCTGTCATTGAGTTATTTTGTTTAATGCCCCAAACAGTTCAGCGGTCGGCCCGATTACGCACCCTGTGGAGGATGAATGAGAGGAAGATGTCGTAGACCATGGTGATCGCCGAGACGTAGAGGAAGCGGAAGCGCGGTGGCAGAAAGAAGAAATTCACTGCCTGCGCTGGCACGAAACAGCCCCAATCAGCCTGGGAAAGCAGAGATTTAAGAAGTTAGGAAGAATGGTTCCTGTTTGTGCCCTCCATTCATTGAAGGCTTCACTGCAAGGATATAATTAGCCAGCACAGTACAGCCTTAAGACCTTCATTAGGAGACTGGTTTTACATACTTTCTAATAGCTACACTCAGAAGCCATACAGTGATGTAGTTAAACATATTTAAAGTAAAATATCCATGCTGATCTAAAAAAAATCTTCCCATTTTCACACTTTTTTTTTTTTCGCACGAGACAAAGTTTTGTTTACTTTCGAGATTGAATATCTCATAAATAAAAGAGTGCAGCAAACAAAGAATTCTTGTAAATGTTAAATATAAGATTTCTTTTACCTGCAATGACTTTAATGACTCATTTTTAATTATTAGTGGAATAACTTCAACTTGTGATACATGTTCTTAGAGTGAAGCTAAAATTGTAATGATTGGCTGCACTCTGTGCTGTTTGTAGAACGTGCAGGCATACTTTGCACCATATGTGTTGATGAAGGTCAGAGTTGGGCAAAGACATTTTCTGTGAAGTGTACACCTTTTCACCCTCACCTTCACCCACACTGCCATCTTATAATCGCATGATGTGGCTACCACTAGGTTGCTTCAATGCATTACTCTGCTCTCCCCTCTCCGCCATGGCGGATGCGTTGCATTCATGTTTTTTGGCACGCTTCACTGCGCTTCTTGCCTTACTCCGTACTTATATCTGCCCAATTGCATCACATCACTATGTGTACAACTTATGCAGTTTACTTTGTGGCAGATTGCAGCTATTTTCACCGTCGGCGTACCGGATACGCATACTAGAACGTAAATGTGTGAACCATCCTCTATGGGGATGCTAAACCGGAATTCGGATTGCACAAAAAGGGGGCCACAGAAGAGTTAAACGGGACGCTACAAACTTCGAAACATCATAAGTGGACCAATAACTCAAACAGATGACCGTATTTTTGGAAAACAAAAGCGCGATCAAGCGAGCAACGTGACTTCACGATTCTCCTGGAACAGTTGAATATGAAGGAAAACGACCTCGCTTGTCTTCTCCTCGCTTTGGTTCACTTGCTCAAGCAAACAAAGCCAAGAGGAGAGGAAAAGAGAATCGTGCCGTCACATGTCTTGTCGGCCTCGTCGGCCATGTTCGATCGCGCACTTATTTTACAAAGCTATAGCCATCCGTTAGAGATATTGCCACCAGCGTCGCCGAGCAAGCGCATACGTGGCCGAATGGTTACCACGCCTGACTGTCGTGCAGAAGGTCTAGGTTCGATTCCAGTCAGCGGAATGTCCTTATATTTATTCTTTCAACTTTGCATTCTCGTAAGTTCGAGAACATTCTCGTCTGATCGAGTTCCGAATGTTCTACACGCCGAAAGTTCTATGGCGAATGTTCCAGAAACTCACGAGGGTACATAAAGGACTCCACATGGCGAGCAGAGTCAGTTTCGTCCCAGCATTCGATCCAGCTGTTTCGCCTACTTCGACACCCGTGACGCTCTGTTGTTATCTTCAGTTCTCGTTTTGTTTTGGGCACAAGTTCGCCCCATTAAACGTTTAGTTTCTTCAGTTATCATCGCCTCATCAGTTGTCATTCGTGACAACATCGCTGTACAAGTGATGTCTTGGGGTTTTGCAGCATATCCCGCCCATCGCTCCAGCCTTGTTTTGTGATCTCCGAATTTCGGTTTAGTATCCCATTAAAGGCCGGACCAGAGAACACTAGTCTTTTGTCGGGCAGAAATCCAGTTCCCAGTTTCCTTCTCCCTGTTCCCTCTCAAAGTGTTCTCTCCCCACAAAGCCGGCCCATGAGCTGCTCCCTGCAGGAAGGAGGGTCTCCCCCTTTCTTGAATGAAAAGGAGGAATTGAGGGACTCTCCTCCCTGCAGAAGTGTGGAAGACCACCAGCAGACAGAGTTGAAGGGCGATTCGGAGGTTCCACCAACCATGCAGAAGAGGAGGATGTTGTGCTTGAACTCCACGAGGCTCTGCCGAAAGGGCTTGCTGTTCAGCATCCCGACGCCGATGAAGAGGATAAAGGCCAACGGTGGACAAATCGCCGCCTCGCACAGCAGCTTCTTACCCACCATCCTCAGGCTGTGGCCAGGGAACTTCCGGTCAAGAAACGAGTACCACTTGTGGCCGCAGACGCCGAACGAGGCTCCCACAATGAACATATTTTCTGCAAAGAAAGACCCAATTATTACCATCACCATCATCGTCAGTCTACGAAACTTTGGAGCAGCGTAGAATGTGCTCTCTGCATCTCGCCGCAACACACAGGCAAGGAAGAAGTTGTTCGAAGTTTGAAGGTTCATCTTTTCAAAGAACGAAAGGTGAAGAACAAATGTCCGCACACGTAAGTGAAGTTCAGATTCAGAGAGCTGTTCTCATGCATGACGACAAAAATAGTTTTGTGCCTGTCCCGACGGCCCTGAGGGTATCTGCAGACGACAAATATAGATTTACATTAAATCTTACATTTTGAGCTGTCATCCAGCGAAACAGTGCAAAGACCAGAGCAGCGAATGAAAATTATGAATCAAAAGAGATTGATTTACCTGTCTCTATTCTGATGACGAGAACAGTGAAAATGCAAGGTTCACGCCACGCGCTCACACTTAACAGCATGCTTTGAGATGATTCTGTTTCTCTTTCTGGTTTTGGTTATAGACCAAGTCATGCCTACAAACAAACCGGAGCGCCCCTAGCGGATGCCACCGGTGTTGCGCATGCGCGATGGATTGTGGGCAAGAAGCTCGCCGTCACCCATAAACAAACCATTGGAAGGCAATGTTGTCAACGTCGGTGTGTGTCCCCGTGCTCTTTTTCGCGTAGGAATTGTTGATTCTATGTCTTCCTGGCGATATCCGACTACTTTAGTGGCCTCAGCGAAATTAACGAGGCAAGTTACACCCCAAAACTTAGCATGAATAATGTGGCATGTGGCGATTCATTCTGCGTGGATGCCGCAGAATGGACTCTGAAGCCTGATTAGCACGATGAGATTCTGCTCGCTACTTTCAGTCATGGCGTCGCTCTAGCTGCAAAAGCACGAACAACAGTTGACATGGTCACTGTCGATACTAAAAATCGCAAACAGAATCGGGCCAAGTGAATCAGGCATAACAAGTCGGTGATATCCCCTGGTAACAACTATCAACATATCCTTCTATCTACTGTTTAAACCCAGCCTACTACCCCAACGAACCTTCAAACGTAAACGTCTTCAAACAAGTTTTGGGGCCTGCACTTACTTCTTATCGCAGTTACCGGGCCCGCATTTGGTCTATGGACCACTGTCGTTTGAAAGAGCAGACAACAACACGCAGAAATGTTTGAAAGAGCAGATGACAGTTTGAACTTGAAGACGCACTGAACGGAGTCTGCAGGTGGTCTGTATAACTTGGCGGTTTTCCCACATTCATGTTGGAACAAAACAAATAAATCTGACAACCACAAGTATCCGTGAATTCAACCAAAAGTGCTTCTCGCAGAAGCAATCGTGCTTCGACAGCGTTTTGCTCTCCTTTTTTACGGCCCCTGTCCACATTCTCGGACAAACCGAGCAAGTGGAAAACACTTGAAAACTGACCTCCAAACTTTTCCCGACTCTTTTGGTATGGCCCCAGTTGCGGCGTTTTGATAAGAAAGCAGGTTCCTGTCCGGTTTTTTCAAAAACAACGCAGGAATGCACGTCCCGCATGGTGACTTCCGCCCACAGCCCACGACCGGAAGTGCAACTGCCGCGCTGCCACCACGCCGTGACGTAACTGAGCTGAGTTCGTGTATACACCAACTCAACTCTTCTACGTCACGCCGCGGTGGTGGCGCGCCGGACGCACTTCCGGTCTGGGGCGGTGGGCAGAAGTCGCCGTGCCAGACATGCATTCCTGTGTTCCTTTGGAAGAAACGAGACGAAAAACGTGCCTTCTCGTCAAAATGCTGCGATGGGGGCTTTACCAAGAGAGTCTGGAAAGGTTTGAAGATCAGTTTTCATGTGTTTTTGAACCCTCCGTTCGTCCAAGAACGTGGATAGCAGCCGTGAAAAGGGCAAACCAGACGCTATCGAACTACGATTGCGTGTGCGGGCCACAATTTGTGGTTGCCAGATGTATTTGCTTTGTTCCAACATGAACGAGAGAAAACCCCCAAGTTGTCCGGACCACCCACGGATTCAGTGCGTCTTCAAATTCACACGGCCGCCTGATCGTTCGAACTTTCGTCTGCTCTTTCAAACTTGTCTGCTTTTTGTCGTCTGCTCGTTCAAACAAAAGCGGCCCGTAGACCAAACTTTGACCCAGTGATTGCAATAAGAGGTAATTGCAGGCCTCAAAAGACTTAAGTAGGCTCGGTGTAAACAGTAGATACAAGATGTTAATTATTGGTACCGGTGGCCATCGCCTACTTGTTACGCTTGGTCTGTTCCCGCTTCCGATTTTCAGTATCGACGTCGATCATCGCCGCTACCTTTTACACTTTTGCAGCACGAGCGACGTCGCGACCGAAAATAGCTACAAGGATCTTATCATGGTTTTGGCGTCCATTCTGCAGCGTTCATGCGAATGAATTGCCGCACCTCAAATTATTCACGGAAAGTTTAGCGGTGTAACGAGCCTTGATAATTTCGCTCAGGCGATTGAAGTGGTAAGGCATTGCGATGAGGACGTAGAATCGACAACTCCAACGCGAAAAAGAGTATGCAGACTCACACAGACGCCGACAACGTGACATTCGAATGGTTTGTTGACGCGGGACGCGGTGCTTCTTGCCCGTACTCCATTGCGCGTGCGTTCGAACTGTCGTCTGCTCTTTCAAACTTGGCTGCTTTTTGTCGTCAGTTCGTTCAAACGACAGCGGCCCGTAAACCAAATGTTGACCCGGCAATTGCGATAAGAACTAAGTGCAGGCCTCAAAACACTTTTGAAGGTTGGCTGGGGTAAGTCGTCTAAGTGTAAACAGATACAAGAAGTTGTTGATCATTGTTACCAGTGGCCATCACCGACTTGTAATGCCCATTTCTACTTGCGGTTTTCAGTATCGATGTTCACTATCTCAGCTACGGTCCACGCTTTTGCAGTCCGAGCAACGTCGCGACTGAAAATAGCGAGCGGAATCTCATCGGGGGAGTCAGGCTTTAGCGCCCATTCTGCGGCGTCCACGTGAAATGAATCGCCGCACGTCACATTATTCACGCAAAGTTTTGCCTCGATAGTTTTGCTGAAGCCGCTCAAGTAGTTAGACATTGTTAGGAGGACGTAGAATCAACAATTCCAACGCGAAAAAGAGCACGGGGACTCCCACCGACGCCAACAACAACGCAATTCAATGGTTTGTTTATGGGCGACGGCGGGCTTCTTGCCCACCATCCACCGCGCATGCGCGGCGCCGGTGGCGTCCGCTAGGGGCGCTCCGGTTTGTTTGTAAACATGAGTTGGTGTATAAGCGCCGCATGTGGAGTTTTAGAGAACTGGCTTGGCTCGCCTTTTCTGTTAGATAGGCGCGCTTTTGGAAGAGCCCAGAGCAGAGCGCGCGAAAAATCTCGGAGGCCACGACATAGCTTGCAAATACTGTCACTGCTGGGTACTGACTGTTATTTTTACTTACTCGTTCCGTCTAACTACAAGCCTACAACTTCTGCGCTGTGTAACTGACACGGCGAACCGAACGCTCGTGGGGTATGTTCGCTAAAACGTCATTCGATCATGTGAGGGCCTTCCAAAATACTGGCATGGCTCCGAATCACGTCACACATGCATGCTATGTGTTCGTCCTTTCAGGGATTTCGCTCTAACAGGAACGGAGTTAACCCTTCAAAGTGTGCAGACTAAACTTGTGGCAAGCTAGACCCGACGCGATATTTCCGAAACTTACTTTTCAGCGACCCAAATGCAAAATGATCCTCCCTGACATCGAAACCAGCGAACTACATGCGCATAACTAGACGACAAAAACGGCCCCGGAAAGACACATAAGCAAGTTCCAAGTTACGTACTCGTTCTGGCCATGTCGAAACGCGCTTGTTTCTTGGTCTTGATCTCATAACTTTGCAGTAAGGCGTCTCCAGCGCACATGAATCCCGTGCCCAGCACAGCATTCGTCGCGAACAAATGCTTGGTAAAAAGCGACCTGGCGGTCGTCCTCAGCTTGGAGTACAGCGACATTTGATACTCTAGAACCTTAACGACCTTCAGGCAAGCGGGTAATGAAGAAAAATAGCACAGGGTAGCGACAGATGAGCAGGTTTCACGAGCAAGCTGACTGCATCTGCCATAAAACCACCGGCATCATCCATCATCACTCGCGCTGTCGGATTGGATTGGATTGGATATGATCTCTAATTATTCGCGCATCATGGGAAACGGCAAGTGTGGAGCATTGTGAAATCATCTGCTGATAATTATTTTAAATTATAAAAAATCTCGTAGCGTGATTTTTTTTATTCTTATGTCAAGTAGCTTGTCAAAAGTAGGATTCCAGTTACTTCTTGTCACTATGACACGAGCCAAAAGTCACTTTCGGTTCTGGTTTCGTCAGAAAGCTTTTTGTGCGATGCTTTCTGTGCTGTGTGACTCAGCCGTTCTATTTGTGTGTTCTCTGAGTCGTTCTATTTATGAGTGTGTGTGTGTGTGTGGGGGGGGGGGGGGGGGGGTGCGTGCGCGTCCATTGGCTGCGAAGATGTCTCTGTGTCCAACAACGTTGGGGGAAAATTGTCAAGAAAAGAGTGTAGCGCGAGATAGTTCCCTTCTTCAACCTGAACATACGAACCGTGGTGGTACAGTGGAACGAACATGTGATTTATGAAATTGTCCACTTCCCTCAATTCCCCCGCAATTAAATTTTCATCCCTTGCCATATCTGGAGTCCATGTTCCAGGTCAATGCAATGACATGCATACGATTCGCCTATTCCTCATTCCGGCACTGAGCATTCGATAAGCAGCATTCTACATTTATCACATTTCATGTTCCTTTGTTTCGCCAACTTTATTAATTTTATTATATTAAGCCGTTTGAATTCCGAATACTAAATGAGTCCATTTTATGGTTATAACATACCCTAGTAGCACGAGATGTTGCAGGAACGTTACTGCAACGTGGCTAATGTTGTGCAACGTTATGCAACGTGTAACAATGTCACGACAATATTACTAAAACCATATTGCAAAAACATTATTTCGAAACATCAACACAATGTTACACAAGTGAGATGCAACGTTACACTACTTTTACGTATGTTACTGAAATGTTGCTGCAGAAATGTTAGGGCAATATAATCCAGAAACAAAGAGCCTATGTTTCAAAGGTAACATTAAGGAGATGCATCTGTGATAACTTATAAAATGTTACAAAAACATCCCGCAACTTGAGAGGACAACACGCCTTTCTGTCTGCAGAAACATATCTCGCCTGTATTTATTTCATAAGATCCACCACCACAATGACATCCCCCTTTGTCACACCTCCACCTATTGTCAGTCATTCCCGCCTATGTCATCACTAGGCAAGAATCATCCCCCCTACTTATCGCTGGCATAGCTGATTGCACCGAATTTAAAGATGCAGTGTGATAATGAATTCGGGGTCTTGTTAACAATATTTTGATTTAGTTTTTAATGTGTTTGTTTGCAATTAGATATTTCTGTCCACTCCACTCTGTAATGTCTCAATGCCCTAAGGAAATAAACCGCTACAATATTTCTTCGTCCGCACCCGGCGTGAAGCCCACAAGGGTTAATTTTGGCTCGAAAAAAGTGTTTTTCTTATACAGTCCCCACTCGGTGTATAGTCCACAGGGGCAAATTCAAACTGAATATCTGTTTCCTTAGACGGTCCACATTATGGGGAGAGGTCCTTTTGAGCCCGCTTGTCATGGTGAATCACAGAGCTCATGAGGATTAAGCTTGACAAACAAAGATTGCCTGGAGGCACTTAAGCTAACAGCCTGTCAACCCCAAGACATCAAAGGCCTGGACGACACACTGACAGTATGACCTGTTTCTCACTTCAGCAAAGCAAAACATATTGTAAATATTGTATTGTAAAATATCTAGAACGAAAGACACAAAATGTATTGTATCCTCTGCACCTGCAGATAGTCTGCAGAGTGAAATATTAACTTTTAGGCATGTATAGTCTGCAGATTATGGTCTGGGAACTATTGTACCTTTGTGTAAAGGGCTCCATTGAATGGATGTAGCAGTTTGGTTTTACTGAAGTAATTTCTGAATTAACTAATGAATATTTAATTAAAATGGACGGAGCATGGCCTCCCAGTAATCAGAAATAGTAAACGGAATGCACAGGCTCCCCAATTGCCACTTCAGTTTTGGTAGAGCTACACCTGCATGCAGCACGAGCAAGCTCAAAAGCTTTCGAATGGCCCCAGTGAGCAAGCGCCCACGAAGCAGGATGCATGCACCACGTGCCCTTTCGCTCACTCATGTCCAAAGGGCCGTCTCACGCAGCAAAGCTGCGGTCTAGTGGCTGTAGCCTTCGCTGCACCTTATTTAAGGGTCAATGCAGTGTATAGTTGTGCAGGAATATTTGTCACCATTGTTTTTGTTTATGTAATTGTAACTGCGATTGTAATTTATTTGCACACGGATTTGACGTGTATGCGACGACGTGCAAGGCTAGACAAGAAGGTGATAACCCTTATGCATATGCGCCTACTAGCAGGCCGCCCCCTACAGTGCAGGAGACAGGAGAAAGGGGACTCAGTAGGGTAAAACAAAACAAGCACACACAGCAACAAGAAAAATAATGGTGCAAGTCACTGGTCGTCACGAGCTCAAAACCAGTTGGCGAGAGAAGAGCTAGCAGTGGCGGGTGGTCCTCCCACGGAGAGGCTCAGGCTGCCCAGTTCTTTTGCTTGTCCGCACTGCGGAGGACAACGAGATCCCGGAAAGCGGTCCATCGAGCATCCGGCACAGTGCGCGCATCCGTGAGGCCCGTCGCCTCTCGTGGGGGGTCGCCGACCAAGGGCACCCACACCAGGCGTGCATCGTACGAGCCGTCCGCTGTGCCACAGATGATCCGTGTCGCACGGCGCTGCACACTTTCGAGCCGTTCCCAGAGGTGCTGCTGGGGCGGGGACCAGGTCGCCGAGCAATACTCCAGTCCGAAATGGGAAGTACGAGGGCCGTGTAGAGCGCTCGCAGAGCTTCCGTTCTACAGTTTCGTCACCCGCGATATGAACTCACACATCGGAAGCGCCTATCAAAGAGTATGCACAGATGTAGCACTCGTAAACCTGAGTTTTTAAACTTCTGATGATGAAAAGCTTGTACGCGGATCACTTCGTCTGTTCTCAATCGGTGTCATCGGAAAAACGCTTGGAAAAACGCTTAGGAAGAACCACACAAAGAGTTGGTCGTGGGAAGAACGGGAAAACACGGCTGCCATTTTGAGTACGCTGCCTGGATGGATAGATAAATACCCTTTGTAACGACTATTAACGAGTGGTAGCTTGCGTCACCTAGCGACGTCAACCAATGTTCACCAACACAACCAAACTTTATTATCGACTAAAGTGCTAAAGTGATTAAAATCAATTTTATAATTAAAAAATTATACGTGTTATTTGGTACTATATACAATAAAATTATTTATTTTGTTCATTAATAAAATGATCGAAAGCGGGGGGCTCTAGGCCTTTCGTCTCTAGCCATAGCCAGAAGTAGCACTTTTCTTTTGTTTGCGCAGCCGTTAGTGTTCCCGCGCAAGGCCGAGGCTTTTGAAAGTACTATCCGCACCATCGTCACCATCGCCCTATCGTTCAATCGCCGTTCTCCCTGCAAATAACCCAAAACAAGGTACGTGGTATTTTGTTACTTGTTATTGTGGAGAATGGAGCGCGTTAAGCGTTCGCTGTCGGAGTTGTCCGATCGCCAGAAAAGAAGAATCGCGCAAAACGCTCAGAGGGAACTAGAAAGGTACCGCAAAGAAGATCCCGTGAACTCCAGCACCTATGAAGACGTTTGCGCTCCTCCGGTGACGACAGAAGGTGAGGCAACCGAAAGCTTGATTGAGGTCAGAAGTCAACAAGGCTCCGAAGTTACTTCAAACGAATACGATGACGTTTCCCTGATCGATCCTGTGGACTCTAGCACAGATGAAGATGTTTGCGCTCTTCCGGTGGCGGCAGAAGCCGAGGCAACAGAAAGTTTGATTGAAGTCCAAAGTCAACGAGGCTCCGAATTTACTTCCGAAGGAGACGTTGATATTTCCTTGAATGACCCAGACTACCAGTTGTACTGCACTGGCTAAATATCTCATCTATAGCGTAGACGTATGCGCATCATTTAAATGGCTGATCAACATCACGCTGTCTAAATATCCACAATCCATTTTTTTTTTTGCAAGCTTTTAAGATTTGAGCATACAGAATGTTTTTTCTTATTTTTTTACAAAATCTTTTAAAAATAAGAGCTGATAGCTACGTGAATGCCGCTTCACTGTATGTTTCTGGGGCTCGGCGTACATTAGGTGAGGAGATAAATGTCAAAGTAGATGGCTTAATTGGCCATGTTGCAATTGCAGTTTTAAAGGAAGCAATCAATAAAGCCCATCCCAATGGAGGTAATTTGCGAAAAGACAATGAGCTTTGTGATACTCGTCGTTAAAATTTTGCCGTTCTTCGCTTGATTCAAAACGCGCACCTGATTATGCTTGGTAGAAGAGTGACATAGCCACTTCTGTCCATCTGTCACAATCTCAGAAGAGTGACGCCGGCGCGTCTATGAAAGGCACGCTGTAGAGATAGTGACGATGAACCAGAAACAAATCCTTCACTATTCTACGAATCCTAACCAGGCGCGGTTTTCAGCACGCGGTTTTTAATCAAGCGAAGAAAGGCAAAATTTCAACAATAAATATCTTAATGTTTTTTTTTTTTTGCAAACTGTATAAATTGGGTTAGCCTTTAAAACTGCAATTGCAACGTGGCCCATTAAACCGTTTATGAAAAAGTTAATTAACAGAATTTTGTTAGCCAACATACTGTGACATTTATCCCCTCATAGAATGCCCTCCAAGCCCCACAAACATACACTGAAGGCGAATCCACGTAGCTATCAGCTTTTTTTTTTTTTTTTTTCAATTCCGTAAAGAATTAAAGAAATGCCCTGTATAGCTTTACTCTTTAATATGCTTTTTGCAGGAGGGCACTGCTTTTGCCTAGAGGTGACTTTGTAGAAAGAGGCAAGCATTTTTTTTACTCTTATTATGTTTATAGTCAGCTTCTTTCACTCTGACTTTCCCTTTTATAACTACTTTCCAGGCATTGAGTGACCTTTGATGTGGAAATTATGTTCCTTAATATGTCAGTTTGTTTTGCTGACTTTGACTGCACTTTAGATGAGTGTTTATCTCGTTAATGTCATTACCAAGCAACATGAAGCCTGCCATGTGCACAGCTTTTTTTAGGTTAGGGCTTGGGGACCCATGTAATTTATTGATCACAATAATTATGACGTTTGTTATTGACAGAGGACAAGCAGGACATTTGCCTGTCTCATTGAGGTTTCCAAAAATAAGTTTTTGACTTCTGGGAGTAATCTACAGCTAATAATGACACTTGGTGTAGAGAAAGGGTGACACTGCGCTCAAGATGGCGATAAGGGACTGCGTGCCCTCTAGTTTTATGTAACTGTTCCTCTTCCTTCTCTGTTCATTAATATGACATATGTTTGTTTTATGATAACTTTGAGCAGCAACAGATATGGTAACATCAGTGGCAGGTTACTCTAGTGGTTTTTTTTTATTGAACTTATTTACCACTATTTTCACAATCTAATATCTGTGTATATAGAACTAAGCGAGTAGCTGTCACACCTATTCCTGGTAAACGTCGATACTGCCGATGAATAGGATGTAAACATTTTTGTTATAATTTTCGTCTGTGTAATTACTTTTTTTTTCTCTTGCAGTTGCCCTACAAATGCAAGAATGATCCGTTTGTAACACACCTTTGCTTATATATCTAGTCAATTTTATTTAACTCAAAGTTACTTTCAAACTACATGTTTCTTCTGCTAACTTAAGCTTGGTTGTTACCACTCATTATACTTTTTGAGAAGTTGAGTATGTTTCTTAGTGAATCTGCAAATGTTTCCGCAGTATATGTCTGGTCCTGTTGCTGCAACCTTTTTCGTGATGTTTTCTCAGTTTATTTTAATCAAGTTGGCTGAGCTTACAGCTTCTACTGAGTGCAATGTAAAACTTGGAAGATTTATGAAAATAAACCCTATCTCAACAAATCTTTTGGATTCCTCTAAGCGTCCTACTTTATGGTCAGTGACAGGTGCCTCTTAGAGGGCCACTAAAAAAGTTAGAACAAGTTAGAATGACATGGATAGGACACCCATGTCATAAAATGCATTTTCCTTGAAAAAAAAAAGAGCTAGTCTGCGACTAATTTGCCCGAGACGAGGAAAGATAGAAACGAAGCTAGCTCACTGCGGCTATGTATATGTGCTTGTCCGTTTTTAGCTGTCCTTGTTGTGGGTAAATTGATTTTTTTATAATGTAGCTCATGTAGAAAAGTAGTGGTCAATTGGCAATATATTGGGTGTCTCAAATAGTGGCCAGTCTCTTTAAATCGACCACAAAATTCGGTTTGTTAACCTGTCGCGCTAGGATTTTGTGCACCGTTGCCCACAGGTGGTGTATTTTTTTCTTTTGAAAATTGCAAAGAGCGAACTAACTGAGGAAAAAATAAAGAAAGAAAAAGGCTTAACTGCAATGGAAATGCAGCGAAGCCAACGGTCTTCAAAAATAGGGCGCCCTATTGTTTGAAGACTGGTGCCTTCGCTGAATTTCCAAAGGAGTTAACCCTTTTTCTTTCTTTACTTTTTCCTCAGGTAAGTTCGCTCTTTGCAATTTTTATAATAAAAAAATGCACCGCCTGTGGGCAACGCTGCAAAAACTCCTAGCGCAACAGGTTAAGAAACCAAATTTCGCGGTTGATTTAAAGAGCCTGGCTGCTACTTGAGACACCAAGTTAATGTTACACGAATGTTGAGGACAAAACATACCACAAATGTTTGCTGTGTGGTCATTGGAAATATATAAACAATGTTAATAAATTATGTTCCACTAATGTTGAGGGCATAACATACCACAAATGTTGAGGGCATAACATAGCACAAATGTTGAGGGCATAACATAGCACAAATGTTGAGGGCATAACATAGCACAAATGTTTACTGTGATGTTACGGGAATGTTTTCAGATAACGTTCCAGCGACATGACATTTTGCGGACATTAGCCACGTATACACAACGTTGGCGGACCACATTCCAGTAACATTGTGGCAACATTCGGTGCTACTAGGGTATATAACTAGAAACAGTTTTATAAACAAAAGGTAATGCTGCCGACACCCAAAGCACATTTGTTCTACTAGTTTGACAAAATCAAGAAAAAATAATTTACAGTTCACATACGAGGGCGTGTCGAAAAGTATAATACATGTGCATTCAAAACCTCCTTATCAGACGTCTTACAATATAACGTACTGCACATATTATGCAAAAAACAGCAATCTCTCTCTCTCTCTCTGTATATATATATATATATATATATATATATATATATATATATATATATATATATATATATATATTTATTTTTTTATGTTGACAAATGAATTATGGATGAATTATGGGTGGGAGCAATGTCAGGCACTGGGTTCTGATGCTCAAAAAGGAAGAAAACAAAATCGTCGACAAACAAATGAGTGGCGACAGCTTCAGTCTGCGGTGCAGGGAATGTCAGTTGTTTCCAAAGAGGACACTTTTAGCGAAATGAAGATATATGTATATTGTCTGAAGGATAAAGAAAGAATAAACCATTAACACTGGGACAACACAACCAACAACCCAGTGTTAATTGTTTATTTTTTCTTCATCCTTCACTTGAACCAAGACGCTCTTCTTCCAAGCGTTTATTGTCTCCATTTTGCATTATTAAAAAAAAAATAATAAAATTCCAGGTTTGCGGTGCACTTATTTAGTTCGGCACTAGAGCAGTCTCACATAAAATGGGGAACACGCTACTAACCGGGAAAGTCTCAGATTTGGCACAAAAGCATTCATAAAAAAAGAGCAAAAGTTGGCCAAAATGGCACGTAAATAAATAAAAGAAAAGGGTTTGGAGAACGCGAGAGTCGACCTCGTGACGCTGACTTCGATTTAAAAGTTAGGCCTAAAAAATGTGAATATTTTTGCCCAAAATTAACGTATTTCGCGACTACGACGGGGATCGGCAGTTGCGATATCTTTTTCCCGAGTTGTCAAAAAAAGAGGACTAGGTCCGGATGTGTCGGCTGGGCTACCCCATGGCGCCCATTCACAGGTGCGATCCCACTACTGCAGGACGCGGGAGCTTTTGCCTGCTGCGTTTCCGCCCTGGGCCGGTTCGCTCCTCCTTAGGCGACCTGGTCGCCCCGGGGTCACCTGGGGTCACCATATCGACGCCCAGCTTAGCGCGGACACCCGATCAACATAGGTCGCCAAGGGACAGAACTCCCAGCCTCAACCCGTCCGTCTAGCCCAGGCTTCCAGGCAGCTGGATTACAGGGGCACGCCACAACCCCCAGCCGTCTGCTCACCACACGCAGACGGCTTTTCTGCCTAACAATGTCTGCTTCGAGGAATGTTATCTGTTCGAAGAGTTTACGGTGTTGCAGAGACTTATGAGACGTGATTTTATCATTTTTCGTTCGTGTTATTTGTTTCGCTCGCCTGCGCTACTTGTGGAGAAGGAAGCGAAACCGAATCAGCAGCGAATGGTTTGTGACACTTGCGTGAGATGGCGCCACGTCCCAGACCTGCTAGGTAGAGAACCTACATTTAAGAGGGGAGGCAACTTAACTCGGGGAAACTGTTTGCAACCTAATGGCGGACAACTTGTGGGCTTTGTGGGCCCTCCTTGTTGTGAGCCTTGCGAGCAGAGTGGTCGCAAGTACGAAAACGTTGCGCCGTTGCGCTGTCCCGTGGCGAAGAGGAAAGCGGGAGGAAATGTAGAAACGCTAGCAGACGGTTCGTCCCCTCCTCGCGGATCGTATTGGAAGCGTATGATCTCTATGATTGGAAGTGCCCCACACTGTCTGACCACGTGACCCCAAACGAGCATTGCATAATATTTAGACGAAAACCCAGCTAAACTTGCGAAGGTTGTTCTACTTGTTCATTCCTAAACTAAGTTTAATCTATATTTATGAATCGTGACCTCAGAAGGTCTGGTGTCTTAGGATGGCAAGCAAACGACGGACTTGACATAAAATGAATCCTGTAGAGATGGCAAACTATACCCAAAGGAGTGAATTTACAAATCTTGCTATATAAAATATTTTTTCTTTAATCTCGAATTAAAAAGAGAATGAATCGTGCATGATGAACGCAGGTTGTAAGGGCATCACTGCCTAACATAGTATATTCTTGCATAACAGTTTAATTTAGAAACTTTTACTACAATGTAGATATACACATTCCCAAACTTTTAATTTATTCGCGAATACAGTCGGCACAGGTGCACCATCCCGCTTTGAATGTATGCTTTACTTCCAAGCACGCAATTACGATATTCATACTTTTCCAAGTGTTTATCGTGGCGGGTTACCCCATTGAGTGCGCTTCTTACCAAGCATCGGTGCGCTGCGGAGAAGCAACACCCGCGAAGCTCACTTTCGCGGGTATTGCTTCTCCGCAGCGCACCGGTGCTTGGTAAGAAGCGCACTCAACGGGGCTAATCCGCCGCAATCAGCACTTCGAAAAACGCGAATAGTGCAGTTCTCCTCGAAGCGAATATCGAAGAGTGTATCATTCGGAACTAGTATTCGAAATTTCGAATATTCGCACAACCCTACATCTAAGCACACAAAGACAACCTGTAGTTTAGCTTAGGTGTGTTTACCGCGTCGCCGCATTCAAAAGAGTCTGGCAGATGGATAGACCCATGTGGTTAATACAATCTTTAGATCCATGTGGTTGTAAAAATACAATAAATGTATAAGGAAGAAAGACAATGAAATGAAAAACATGGAGTCAAATGTTTCATTTCATTGTCAAATTTCTTTGTTATACTAGCTCTATTAACAAACCAGTTGATAGTCAGCACTTGTCATATAATTCTCTTCATAGTTTTGTCCTCATCCCAGTCGCGCTGTTTTTCAACATGAACTCTTATTAACTTGCCCAGTTATCGATCCTTAGCCCTCGCTTCATCGCGCCCTTCTTTTTCTAAAGTATGGCCATCCGTTTGAGATATATTAATGTATGAGTGATGTTTTCAAGTTCGTAACATCCTGTTCAAAGCTTCTGCAGCCTTAATTTGCAAAATCCAAATTTCTGTTCAGTCTCCCTTTAAGTCCTTATTTCAAACTCTTTTTGTTCGCGTTCCGCCATAAGAGATGCATACTGAGGGAAGGGCGTCAGAACGCATTTCTTATCGCTGCGCCGCAGTGTTAACTCTTCCGCATCATAAAGGCCGTCTGCTTTCATCGCCGTCACCATGGCAAAGAACGCCGATTTTCCAAACGCCGTCTGCTAGGCAAAGTTGAATAGCTTTGTAATGAGCAGTCGCAGAGACTGTCGCCACAAAGAGGTGCGAACACTGTCGCAGGGCGGGGGGGGTGAGAGAGAGTTAACACACTCCCCAGTGATACACGCACCGTCCGAAATGGTATTCAGCGTTTGATTGCCATGGTGACGCGGCGAGCATTTGGCCTTTTTGCTGCGAAAGAACACTGCGGCTCAGCCAAAAGTGGTCCTTCAATTTCAGCCTGGCGATCGACGTCATACGAGTGTCATGCCGTCGCCGATTACGATCCTCGCAGCGTGCCAACAGCGGTGATGGATCTTGCAGACGCCTGTTCTGCTGCAGGTCGCTCTCCAGTGTGACAGTCCACAAACGTCTGCAGTCAGAAGTTGGGATGCCGTGACAGCGACACTGCATTCCCTCGTGCTTTTCACCAGCATTTCTACGACCAACTGCCAGAATAGTAACATCCGACAGCATGACACTCCGGCTTCTGCGACGTCATCTGTTGCCACTTTAAGACCACTGTCGATGTATTGGCAGCATAGGACATTAAGCTCACCAGTCGGAGTTGTGCTCATAGTTTGGCCTTAACCATCCATTGATCTAGCTCACTAGCTCACTATTTAGCTTCTCCTGCTTTCTTTATGCAAAGCGCAAGTCCGTCTGTTGCTTGCGCAGCGGTTGCGGTGACGTCAGAATGCCGAGCTCCAATTGGCTCGATGGGAAGGATAGTGGGTAGACCTCGAGGCAACTAACATTGAGGTCTAGCCACATATGCTTCCAATCAGAGCCAATCAGAACTTGGCATTCCGACGTAACCGCAACCTGTGCACAAGAGGCAGTGAACTTGTGCTCCACATCAAGTTCCAAAAACATTGCCATACATTCCGTAATTCAGCTTTTTCGAAAATGGTTTCAGAAGTTTCGGATTTAAGACAGGTATTTGCGTTCATATTCGTAGAAAGTTTGTTTCAAGAGGTGCTGCGCCAGGCATTAAGAGCAGTCAAATACAAAAAATCATCAATGCCGTGCTTGTACTGACTGTGTCGCACGCGGTAGCACAGTGTTCGTCAGAAGTAAGGCATAACCCGATGGTATACTTTTGATTTTACAACTATCCCACGTCGACAATGAATGGCATTTGCGTACCCCCTTCTTCAAATTTTAAATTCCCAGTATAAAATTGCGTGATCGAGGCCGGACCCTGTTGACTCAATTTAACTACGGTGACCTAGACCAAGCTCCCAGAACGTTAGCTTTATGCCCCTTGAGGCTTATCTTTTGAGCCCTGGTTGGATGGAATTAGCGAGGAGAGGGAAGAAACGTCTTAGGAGGAACTTGAGGGGCAAAAAGGCGCGCAAGGGACTTTGGGGGATCCCAGTCCAGGTGACTGCAGCTGAATGAAGCCAGCATGATTTGGCTTCCTTGGCGGAGGGAGTGCCTGTGCACGCTGGAGCGTCTGCTCAGGTCTCTTCATACCAGAAGAAGAAAAAGAAAATAAGTGGTGCTATGAAGAATTTGGGTGATTTCCAAAAATGGTTCGTTCTCTGCTCTTATGGAATCGAAAAGGTCCTATAAGAAATTAGAACCGACATATATGGCAGCTGTAGCATTTTATTGTCCCCGTGTTCAGAAAGAAAAAGAAAAGGTCAGGGCTTTTTCTGAACCAACCAGACATCTTCCAAATCATGATCTGCAAAAATAGAGTACACATGTTTCAACAATAAAATGTGCCAAAGTTCTTTTGTTCAGAAAGAGATCACAGTGGTTATTTCACACCTCAATAAAAGTATCCCACGGACAACAACGCTGGGCAGTGTGGGATGAGGTTGAAAGATGGCAACATGGTTATGTGATTCCCAAATAATTCCAAAGCACAGAAAAACATGGAGTACAAAATTAGGCACGTAGATGTTTCTTCAATAAAAAAAGGACCTCCTCGGGATGGCATAATTCTAGAGCAAGGCAACACTGCACCATTATCAAATATGTAATTACAATAAATGCAAAATGCATCTAAAGAAAGCTTATAATTGAACTAAAAAATTAAATAAAAAGACGAAATATATGCATAGCACACATAATGCCGTAAGGCTATCGTTTGGGAAAAAAATAGCTTAGAAAAGCTCTAATAAAAAAATATACCATTTACTTGTCTAAGCTAGATACCCAAACTCACAGGCTTAAAAACAAGCATTGAAACCTTTTGCTTGTGACTAGAAGTCCATTTGTGGCAATGAGTAAATGATTTTAGTGATTTGGAACAGAAACTACAACCTTGCAAGAGTCACAGCATACATTTTAAATGAATGCTGCGCCATACGCAATATAAAATCTAGTACAACAAGTTCCTCGATAACCTGCCGACAACATCGAGTTGACAGAAAGAGTTAAGTATAGACAATCATAAATTGATGTGAAATAACCGGCCCTTCCAAACTGGGCTGACAAAAGCACAGGGAAATTCAACGGAAACAAGCAAAAGCCGCTTGTTGCTCAACTTTTGTTTTTACATTTTTTGCACAAAACATGATTGTTTCGAAAATTCCAGTCTCACTAGCAACACACACCGTGCATTTATTACACAGTTTTTCACATTACCTGCTTCGTAAGCATTTAATAATCGTCACAAATATTTACACTATAAACATGTATGTTGCTAATTGTTTGCTGCTGTTTTTCTTCCATTAACAACCAAAATAATATACTTCCTTTGGGAAGCCTAAAGACAAAAATGCAGTTCCTTTCTTGCAGACAACTTGACACCAATGGTATGCTGTTGCCCTCTGTAACTCTAAAACATATGGCAGCACAGTGAGGGCAAATATAAAAAAAAGGCATGAATCACCCAACATGAACTTCACAAAGCAAACTTTAAACAGAAGTCAAATATAAAGCCAAAGCCAGATCCAAAGCTAATGAAATAGATGATTGCTTTAGCATTTTCTCATTGTACCAATGAACAAACTATATTGGGTTTGGCTATGAATATGGTTCCAGAGAATGCTTTAAACTTTTAAAAATAATTATTACTTCACATGCACCTAGTAATAATTCTAAATTACTTAAACAGTTTCAGTTCTGCTGTCACCATATTTAAAATTAATGTTCATTTATTAGAAATAAGTAAAGAGGCAATGTTTCTGCAAAAACGAAAATAAAAGAAGAAAACTATATGCGATGCAAACAGACTAGAGGAAGTTTAGTGCTTGGAAAAGCGGCACAATGTCAATAAAAAAAAAATGCAGATTGCATAGTTGCTAGAATATGAAGCTTTCCAGTCCAGGAAACAGTCACTAAATTTTTTGAATGGGTCTCACAAACATATAAAATTTACGTTGTGGTCAACAATTGTTCTCAACACCATAGCCATCATCCCAGGCAGTAAAGAATAATTTTTGCAGCTTGCAGAGTGATCCACATCAAACCTAGGATTACACACAAGTTTTGAGTCGCCATTACAGTCAGTATACAATGGTCAATATCATATAGTTGTTATCAGCATAAAAAAATGTAACAAGACAACAAAATGCATGCTAGCATGATAGCTAGTGGTGTAGCAACATTGTAGCTAAACAATATACTGATGTAGACCCAATAAACACTAGCAAAGGCGACAGTCAGCACTTCAGCACTGCTGGGGTAGATGGCAGTGCAATCAATATTACAGTCACTGCCGCAGATATTGTGGTCAATATCATAGCCAATGCTGAAGCCAGCATTCAACCTAGCCGACAATGAAACCCGCATTTCGTTCAACCTGGTAGTGCACATGGATCCCACCATCACAGTCAACACTGGCCAGCATTAAGCCAACAAAGGCCCGACATTTTTTAACGTTGTAGCTCCTAGCATTAGCCAGCATCGGGGTTACGTCGTAGTGAACACAGATTGCAGCCGGCATTGAAGCCAGGATCGCATCCGAGATTAAAGTGGAACACGCGTTTGCAGGTACGGCCATCTTGCCGCTGGTGCGTGTAGATTGTCCGTTAGTCGAGCCTGGATGGATGTACGAATGGATATAGACGGCGTTGGCTACACCTTTTGCATTGAGCAGTAGCTTGCGCCACCTAGCCTGCTGTGGCCAGACTGCGGGCTAGCCTTGGTGCCTGCTCGCTGATGCCCCAACAAAGCGTTTTCCACCAACGGTGGCCAGACTAGCTCTTGAGGTGCGACTGCTCGCTCACACATGGCACCGCTTCACATCCCGGTGTTTGGGGTGACCGAGAGGCGCCTGTAGCCCGCAATGTATGGGGAGTCGCGGGGGTTTGCGCCAAAGACGGGCATCCACCCCGTGCCGCCGTCGTGCCACGGTCACGCCGTGCCGGGGGGCACCAGCTGGCTGCGAGCCGTCGAGGCGGGCTCGGGCGTGGGCGTCATGTCGCTCAGTTCTTCGACGCGGACGTAGCTGCACGGATTTATGGGGTCTGGCTTCAGGTCGCCATCTGGTGGAGGGACGGAGGTCGAGAGGTGAAGTTGGAACACGCAAGTTGGAGTCGAAAGTTAAGAATCAGTGCTCTGGTGTCGGAGGTTGGGAGTTGAAAGCTGGGCTTTGAAAGTGGTGTGTCAGAGGTTGGGGACTTGAAAGCTGGGGGTTTAAAGTAGGGAGTCGAAAATTGGGAGGCGAAAAGTTCGGACACAAAAGTTTGGAGTCGGGAGGTCAAAAGTTTGGGGTCAGAGGTTAGGAGTCGGAGGATGGGATTGAAAAGTTCGGAGTAAAACACTGGAAGTCAAAAGTTGAGGAAGTTAGGAGTCGAAAAGCTTGGAGTCTAAATTTGAGTGCTGAAAGTTAAGCGCATGTAACGTCGTGGAAAATTTCTCTGCTAGACTTAGCGGAAAACCTTCTCCGCTAAAGCTTTCCGTCACATAATGTCACGTTGATGTCACGACAATGTGACGTTAAATAATGCCATGTGACACTGACACCACTTGTTGTTAAGGCTAGTGTGAGTGTGTGGCGGGGTTTGCTGCAGTTCATTCGCAGAAGACCACAAACAACCAGGAACTTTTGTTTGTCTCTAAGACTTTGAAGTTTCATGTTTCTATCCCAGTTCAAGTTCATTTCCAACCCAGCTCGTCCAAAAGCTACCAGACCTAAAGATGTCTGGACATGCCTTCTTGGTGAAGGCTCCTGACGATTTCCAGACTTCCCCAGTCTCGATAATTCACCCCTGACAATTTGTGTTTTCTGCTTAGAAAACCTTCCCATAATGCACCTGCTAAAACAACACATGAAACATTGTATGTGGTGCTATAGTAGTTCATATCTGGGTAAGGCAAATCCACAATCAACGCAGCAACTACGAGCTCGCAACTTCAAATGCTGCCTCTGCTGCACTCAAGCCTGGCTGGATGGATAACAGTGGCTGTAACTTTTCTGTAAGCATTGCTCTCAAAGGGACGGTGCAAATATTTCTGTAATTTCACAAAATACCACATAGAATTAATCCTCCACATTCATAATACGCATGTGTGAATAGCAAATTTTGAGTTAGAGGTGAATAATTAATTAGGCCAAATATTTGCTAATTGAATATCGAATCTGCGCTTTCTTCAACCCTTTCACTACCGTGCACCAGGCTTAAATAAAAATCCAGCCGAACTTGTGAAAATCTGTTTCCAACCTTCCACTTGTACACTTCTAAGCTCAGTTAATTTTAATATAATTCTAAGAGTGGCACATAAACAACAAATTTGGTGCAGCTATCCTAATTGAGGGGATTTTTAAATTGCTCGCTTTATGCGAAAATTTCCCCTTTCATTTCAAATTTTACAACCAAAAAAATAACACACAATACACAAAGGTTGTCAAGACATCGCTGCAAAACATATACTCTCGCATAACCACGGCGGGTTAGCGCCACCAAGCAACTGTGCGCTGCGGGGAAGCAATCCCAGCAGAGCCCTAAAGCACCATGGGCATTGCTTCCACACAGTGCACAAATGCCGGGTGGGAAGCGCACTCGACGGTGCTCACCCGCCGCAATCAACGCTTCGAAAAATATGAACAGTACCGCAGTTCCTCTCGAGGAAATGTCAAATGGCGTATTATCATTCTAAACTATACTATTAGAAAATATGTGCATCAGAACTACTTCTCAACATCATGAACTCGTTTCTCCCAGCTTTTTTCGCACGTTCACCGGGTCGGGCATAGAGCTGTCGGCAGAGCTTACCCGGAGATTTCCGCCTGCCTGGCAAGACGACAAAGAGGGAGAGGCCGACGAGGGCGTGCCAGGCGCTGTGCACGTAGGCGTAGTTGCGCCGCGTCTCGAAGCCCGTGTACAGCACGACGCCGATGACCGCCAGCGCAGCTCCCGGCACGATGCTGAGCAGCCAGATCTTGGAGCGCGGGAAGCAGGATCTTCGCACGAAGCACTGCCGCATCTAGACGAAGAAAGACGGAGCGGATGTGACTACGTTAACGTTGTTCACCGAGGCAGAGATGTTCGTTGGTTTGACGTTGTGCGAATTAGTATGAACCCGAAAGAAACAAGCACCAGAAAATGGCGGCAACAGAGGCAGGATTCAACGCTGGCGACGGGGGATTGGGCCGTCTTGTTCCCGGGCAAACCGTGGGACTCTGGGCTGCTGAGGAACTTCGGGGAGGTGTTGAGAGGCGAAATATTGGCTCAGAAAGAAGACGGCAATGAATTTCTGCTGTGAGCTGAAGCTACATATGTAATGCCTCTGATCGTACATGCAATGCATGCTTCCTTCGTATTTAACGGTTCGCCAAGAATTAGAATTCACTACCGCAACATGTTATCCCGAGTGGACACCACCTTAAAATTGCAAGTTTTGAGAAAAACAAATACTTTTCTCATTTTTATGTATTGTGGTTCCACAACAAATAGTGCACACCCCTGCAAATTTTTATTGCAATATCTGAAATCCGGGAAAGAAAGACTGGATTTCCCAAATCCGGGAGAGGGCCAACGAAAGGAGCTTACCCAAGACACGAAGACGAGCGTGAGGCCGAAGGCAACGGGCAGCGCGATGACGATCAGCCCCATCCTGTCGTTCTCGACAGCAATGGCGATGCAGAGGACGCCGAACGTCGACACCAGGGTACGCGCGGGTGCCGAGAGGTCGGCCAGGCAGAGCAGGGTCACCCAGAGGGACACCGTTGCCGTCAGGAAGTCGCAGTACTGGAGGACGCTTGGGCGCAGCACGCAGATCACCGAGAGGTCCGCGTCACAGGCGTGGTAGAACTGCGTGAGAAAACCATGTGGAATTTGTGAAGCTGCGGTTCACGCGCTTGCGACTGCTTAAGACCAACTGCGTCCCTTCCGATCTCTTACGATGAGAGAGCCATATATGCCGAGAGTTTGGCGGAAGGGTGGATCTTATGACCCGCTACATCCAGCTAGAACGACCTGGCCTCGCGATAATAAAAGACAGAGATATTTTCCCGCTTCACCACTCCCCTTTGAGGGAGTCTACTTAAATTTGCAGTTACAAGTAGCGTCATGAAAACATTTCTCCTTCGTTGGTATTCCGCTACGCCTAGCTGTAATTGGTCGTTGCAATTAAAGATTACTCGCTTTTTATCAATTTCCTATATCAAAACTTTTAAATATGGTTTTTATTGTTTGTTGTATAACAAACGCATGCTTTCTCGAACAAAAATAAAAAAAGTCGGACAACTGAGAGTGCGGGTTTTCAGTTTCCGAGTAGCAAACGCCTTCCGTGGTGTTGATTGCGGCGGTGGTGGGAATATAGAAAAGTAATTTTCTAGTCAAGGAAAGGAAATGAAAGGCAGTAATATTTTTGGAGATCGTTGTATATAAGGAAGGGTGAACAATTGATTGCGTGGAAAGAGCCAAAGGCGCTCGCGTTAACGAGAGACGTTTTCAGTGCTCCGACATGTCATTGCAGACGTACGGTGGCTAATCTATAGTCGGTCACGATTTAGGAATGCAATATGGCGGGGGGAAACATCTGGTTACCAGATCTCTGGTCGCAGTTGCTAGACCGTCGGCATGATTCATGGACGAGAATGCGCAGCGCAAGTTCGTCTGCTTCTTGCGCAAGGTTTGCGAGGATGTCAGAACACTGAGCTCTCATTGACTGATCGGAAAAAAATAGTGGGTAGACCTCGAGGCATCTAGCAGTGAAATCTACCCACTACCCTTTCGATCAAAGCCAACCAGAACTCGGCGTCACTAGGTAACCGCAACTCCTGTACGAGAGGCAGCTGACTTGCTCTCCACACGCACTGGCGCCATCTATCAAGTGGCCGCGAAACACTTGGCATTTCCGTATATTTCCTATTTTTTTGCGCATCATTCTTTCCTTCTTGGCAGAAAAAACCTCTGACAATGTTACAAACGACCATAAATGATGTGTGCATTCAATCTCACAAATAGTGCAAAACCTTCGCTCTGTAAACTGCAGTTCCGGGGTCATCTCGTGGATGGCGCCGGCGTGCCGACGTGTCCCCTCGTCGTAAGAGGGCACGAGAACACAGTCGTAAGCGAGCGAGAGTGCGCGGACGGGTCGCGAAAACAAAGGGGGAGGAATCCTCACCGCGGAAGAGAACATGGTGGCCGTGTAGACGAGCGCTTCCAAGAAGTGGCGCCGAATGACCGCCAAGAGGATGGCGGGGAGAAAGAACAGGTTGCTCAGCGTGAGCAACAGCAGTTCAATCAGCATGTGGTTGTAACTCTGGGCCTCCGTGCTGTCGGTGCAGCCCCAGCCCCGATAACCTGTAAACGCCGAAGGACAAAAAAACAAAACATTTTTTTTTCTTACTAATCACTTTCCGTCATATTCTTTATTACTCTTCAAGCCATCAGCAGATGCGCATTAACAAATATGATAGCGCGAGATTAGAGTGAAACTTCAGTGTCACCCGTTTATCCTCTATGTTATTATGATACGTCCACGGAAATAATTAATTTCACACCTTCGTGTTAAATAACGCTGCATTTTAATTATACAGATTAGTGCTGCGTGGGTAAACTTGGGCCATCATCCTAATCCCAAACTGTCGCCATAATGCATAAAACATCGCTCAACTGAATCAGCACTGTTAGTACAAAAACAACAAATCATAGAATGTCTTGAGAATAAAGAATTCATCATGGGTGTGTATACTGACTTCTCCGAAGCGTTTGATATAAATAATCACAAAATTTTGTTCATGAAGCTAGAAAGCTACGGTATACATGGAACTGCTCTACACCTATTTAAGTTATACCTACAGTACCATGTGCAGTTCGTTAATAATAATTACTATATTTCAACCATTAAAATATTGGAACTGTTGTACCTCAGGGTAGTGTGCTCAGGCCACTCTTGCTTATGATCGTCGTAAATGACGTTGAAAATTGCGTACCGCACGCAAATCTTGTGTCTTATGCCAATGATACGACTATTTTTATTAAAGGTGGCTCAGCAGACGACATAGAAAGGAAAGCAATGGGAGTTATTTCAAGCATTGACTCGTGAACCAAAGTAAATGGACTAAAAATAAATTCTGAAAAGACTATGTGCGCTATTTCGACCTCGAAGTAGAAAAATATCTTATTCGTTTCAAATAACCTTAGACTCATCGACACTAGAGGTGGTAAAGTCGGTAAAAACACTGGGTGTACTTTTCATTGAATCATTATCATGGAATCAGCCCAGCCATGTCCATACAAAAGCTAGTAAATCTATTGACCTCCTTTGTAGAAACTGTTATGTCTTTCCAACAGGTGTAAAATTACTTTTATATTACTCTTTGGTTCATACTCACTATGTACTATATTGTCATTTAGTTTGGGGCCAAACAACAAAACATAACTTTACAAGACTACTACTAACCCAAAAGAGGGCTATTCGAATGGTTTCAAATGCTTCTTTTTTGCATCCTTCCAAGGAACTTGTTTTAAAGCACCGTGTAATTCCTATTGAACAGCTGCACAAGTTTCGGTTGTTGGTGACTTATAATGTAGCCTTAAAACACAATACTTTTTCATTTTTGCACTGTCATGTTTAACTAAGTTAGATCATAAATACGTTACCCGCCATGGCGAGACCTGGAATGTTTCAACACCCTGTACTAATTATGGTTTTACATTACTAATTATGTGTTGCCATCTTTATTAAATGAACTTGAAGCAAATGATGCGTGTATGTTTGGAAAGTCAAATCGAATATGTTAGCGAACATACTACTACAATCTCACTTTCTATACAATACTGTGTAGTGTCACGCATGTGTTGTAACATTGTTTCCACCAGAAGATGATTATTATTATTATTACTATGTCGTGCTGAATGACCGGCTGCCTGGCTGGTCGGCATAACGCTCACCTGAGCTGCAGTAGCAGCTGCTGAAGATAATTCCGCCGCTGATGTACTGGAAGCAACGGCCAAAGAGGCCGCACTTTTGATTCAGGCACGCCGACGAGTTGATGCTCAGTTCCACGGACAGCGACTCGTATTCGCACGGGACCCAGTCTGGCACGCTGTAAAAGGGACACAGCAGAGTTTTGTGACCCTGCGTCCTTCGCTATACTGCTACCTATCCAGTCGTCTGCTAATCGATCTGACCAGAAAAGCACCGGGGTTATTAGACACTCGCTAAACTTCAAGGAGAAATTGAAAAAAATCAGATATGCATAGTGCAGTCTTGTTTCACCGATTACCAAAAAATATGTTCCCATATGTTACAATTAGTGACCAACCCACTACCTTTAAAACATTTGAAAACTAGGCAAGAGAACGTATCAAGTGGCCCCTTCCCAGACATCTGAGCCCACCAACTGAGATGCTCGCTTTCCTGAGAACTCCTGTGCGAAGCGGAGAAGCCTACCCTATCATCTGTCCCTTCTGCATTTCTGCCCCTGGATACCTAAAAAAAGCACTTCTCTCCCAGTTTTTCAAGATAATCTCCAAAATTTGAGAGGGTGATTGCTCGTTATTTTACGGTAGATCTACAAATACAGCATCACACTGACATTCACTGATTTTAGTGTCCAGTGGTTTTGATTCCCCGCGATTTAAAAGTAAAGATGCACGCATGGTAACACTTAATCACACGCAACTAAAGAGAACTCTTTTACAGTAGCCGGACTAGCACTGGTACATTTAGTTCATCATTGATGCTTTCTTTAACATTCCAACAGAAAACACAATCATCTCTTCTCCCAATACATACTTGAGCTTGTCCTCGCTGACCACGGGCTTTATGCACCTCCTCCATTGCGTTAAGGCCCATTCACGCAGAAACATACTGTTTACACTTTTTAATGTTACGTTACGATACAATTACAAGTCGCCAGGACATTAGCGCTCTGCAAGTCACGAGCCAAGCTACTGTTTACACTAATTTCCAAAAAATAAACTGAAAAAAAAATTTTTGTTTTTTCTGGTGTGTGGGGTTTTGTTTAATGACCTGCAAAATTGTCTCCTGCTGGGCAGAAGATCTGTTCCCAGTTTGCTTCTCTCTATTCCCTCTCGCGCACTTCTCTCCTTCTCTCCCCACAGGACCGGGTCTCCGAGGTACTCCTTGCAGAAAGAAGGAGGGTCTCCCCCTTTCCCAAATGAAAATGATCTTAAATGAAAAGAATTGAGGGAGAGTCTCCTCCTTTCTGGCTGCTTACACATAGGCCTTTAACAAGAAATGGTTTGGGAGTTCAGCATGTTTCTTTAACTTGTCAGCAATGTTGCCAGAACAACTTTGTCGGAAAAGTCGCCCTTGCGTCCATCGAACCGAGATACCAGAAGCCGTAGTCGATTGAAGTGCCGCCCCTTGGCAATCGATCCGTTCCTTTAGTTTGGTTCTAGTTCATTTGTTAAGTTGGTGGTACATAATCAGTATTAAGACGAGGGGGTGAGCAAAAGTTCCCTTCATAAACAAAGGTTAGATTCCTTTTTCGTTGTCCGTTCCGGCACGTATACCAGTTACCGGAGTGGCTGCTGTGGCAGAAATCGTGACGCTACAATCTCGTCAAGCTCGGCGCCGAAGTAAGGTTGGAACCAGTTCTACGCAGCAGGCTCCTATGGCAGTTTCCCGACTGACTTGTTTTAGAACGATGCCTACGTCTCCGACCGGTGCGTTTAGTGTCCCATCCCGCGGATGCATCGAAAGTGGTACCGAATCGGCAGCGGACGACGTCGCAGAAGCAGGAGTGTTCTGCTGTTGAACGTCACAATCTTAACGGTCAGTTCGCAGGAATGCCGGCAAAAAGCACGAGCTTACGCGAGTGTCGCCGTCGTTAACGCGTTTCAACTTCCAGCTGCTGCAGCTTCCGTGGACATCGTTACGACCGCAGCGGACACCGCGTCTTTCGTACGACACCGGCTTTACGACGTCGTCGGGTGGAAATCGAGAGAGACCACTTTTTAGGACGGTGCACCGGTCGGAGGTGCGTTCCAGACACCATATGGTTCTGGTAACGTCGGCGGTAACCGCGGTACACCGGTCGTCGCCGACTCGCCTCGCGTTCCGTCGGTCCTCCAGGTAGCAGAGGGGCAGCAGGCCGAGGTACCAGAGGCCCGCCTCCGGATAGGGCAGGTGGATCTCGGCGGTCGCGGAGCCCACCGAGCTGGTGTTGACCGCAAAGGTGCTGCCCCAGTCCCAGTCCCGCTCGTCGTGCCTCAGCCGGGGTCGAGACCCGTACGTGAGAACCGCACGCACGGTGATGTTGTTCAGCAGGGCCTCCTGTTAAAGAGAGTGTACGCGATGATCGAAACCGGGGTTGCCTGTTTTCGGGGTTTATCTTTTTTTCCACAGATTCCACGGCTTTCCGGTGTCAATTTTGAATGTCGAACAAAATGATGACACCTGTTGGAGCTATAGTCTTTGAACTGTCTACTAATGATATCATCTTAGTCGATTTTAGGTTCATCTAATATGCCAGCGTACATAAATATAATAAGAACTGTATAATACAAACGACGAGAAAATCAACTATAGTCACCGACTACAGTTGATCGCTGTCAACCACCATCGCCACGCTTTGGCAGCACATGTGCGCTCAAGGTGCACGCGACGCCTCAGTGTTGCTGAAGGTGGGAAGGAAACAACTGAAGCTTCTGCCCGTTATATTCGTCTCGTCACTAATTACATAGATATAACAAATAAACATATATAACTGATGTTTCACAGACTTGTCGGCTGCAAATATCTTACCTGTTCGGGAGCGTGGAGTCTGAGCGTGATGGAAAGGGTGCCTCCGGTGTCTACAACGGGAAACACCCGGAACGTGATGAGAGTCGGCTCGGAATGGCTCAAGTTGAGGCTCGAGCTGAAGTTGGAGTCGGAGTGATTTAGCCGGTAGCCGTACTCAAATGCACCTGGCATGTTCACGTGCTGTCAAAAAAGAAAAGGACGACAACGTTTCCAGACGTGCCCCACTGCCATCGTTCTGCTTGCCCCCCTACTGGACCTCTTGTACACCTGAACTGTGACGGGTTCGAATCTGTCGATTTTTCATGTAACCGCTATCGTTCATTGGACATGCAATATTTCATAGCCGTGCATGTTTCTAGTCGAAGAAAGTGTAAATATCCAACATTGGAGGGTTCAGAAATTCGAGCAGCTGTAGATCCTGGTTGACCCGAATTAAACTGCTGATTGAGAGTTTACCGCTAAGTTTTGAACAAATTATTGGTTAAGATTAACTGACTTAGACGACAATGCAGAGCGCCTACCTCCATCTTCTCGAGGAACGGAATGCAGCTATTGTCCATACACAATTCTAGCACGGCACCACCCTCCGGGAAAAGTTACGGTGATCCAGAACTAAGAACACAGTTCCATGCAGATGAACTTCCTGACAGTCAAAAGTGTGGCTATGAAGGTTATAGATGGGCTGTTTGTTTACCTTCAAAGTGCACTTTTTACTACCAATAGATGAAGTTCTAGAAATATTGTATTTTACTTTATTAGTTACTTTAACAGCTGTATATGTAGTTAGTTTTTATGTCCTCTGAGAGCTTGTCTTCGTACAACAAACTAGGGGGAGCAAGGGGTCTGTCAAGCAGCTAGGAGCTGCTTAACAGATGTTTGAGAGTCTGTACCGTCGAAGTTGGCACAACTGTGCCCCAGAGTTGCAAGCAAGAACGGCAATCAGTATGCATGCGCAGTCAAACATAGAAAGAAATATATGAAATGAGCTGTAGCTGTTTTTTATAAGATACCGTGGACTTGTGGACGAGCGTACATCGGCCAAACAGAAAGATATGTGAACACGAGAATGAGAGAGCATGACCCTCCGGTCGACTGCGGGGGCCATTTTCCTCACCACTGCGCAGATTGCGAGTGTTGCCCTGACTCTGATGACGTAACCATCATCGAAAGGGGTGGGGATGTGAAGGCCAGAGAGATTCTGGGAGCTTACGCCATCCAAAAAGAAGGGGAGGACCGATATGTCAGCCAAACATCGCTCCATTTACATTAGAAGGAGATTGCCTTCCTTGACGTGCGTTGATCAACAATGATCGTGTGGTTTGTTTTTGTGGGTTTTTTGCCGTTGTTAATATTTTGTGTTCTTTTGGTGAAATGTTTCAGTTTAGAGTCAGCGCTCGTCCCGTGTCCTTCTACTTACTCTGTGTTCTCGTCTTTTGCGTGCCGTGTAACAATTTTTGAAGATATGACTGTCTGACTAATTGATCAACTGATCAATTGAAAGATTGCTCGAATGATTGCTTGAAGTTCAGATAAGGGCTTACCATGAGCTCGTAGGAGGGCCAGCAAGTGTCCGGCACATCTGGCGGCTCGAGGTACTCGCTCAAGACGGATTTTAGAACGCTTGCATTCGCCGAAAGAATTTTCTCCAAGATGTCTATTTTTCCTTCAGGCTTTCTCTTCAGCTTTGCAGCAGACCTGGACTCTTCGAAGGACTTGCAGTCTGTTAAAGACACCAGACTTTCAGTTCCCCACTCTTCCCCAGGTGAAAATCAGTCCACTTCCAGCTGGATTCTGGAACTGGAAATGAGGCAGTCCAGCTGGATTCCAGCTAAACCCAGCTGGACCCAGCTGGACACAGCTGGACCCAGCTGGAATCCAGCTGGACTGCCTCATTTTCAGTTCCATAGTCCAGCTGGAAGTGGGCCGAGCGAATTGCACTGGGTTCTTGCAGCTCGGTAGCAGTGGAGAAAACTGTTTAGAACATTAAATGTTATCTGTTCATTCTTATTCGCCAGCTTCCTTCCCTAAGAGCCAACTGTCTCGAGCATTAAATGTTATTTTAGCATTCTCATTTGCCTGTTTTTTTCCGTAAATTAGGACGATTGGCCCCGGAGTGCCAGACAGAAAGGAAAGTGGTAAGTTTGAATGTCTATAGTGGTCAGACTTTAGTATGATACTCGGATGCCGAGAGAGCAAGAGCATTATTACAGTAAAAAACTGACTAGGAATGTTACATATGTAACAAGAAAACAGTAAAAGCCATAGAAGAAAGGCGCAGTACTCGGGGTGACCAGATGACCCCACGGCCAGTCATAATCCTTGATGTGGCTCAGTGAAGTTGTCCTGAGCAACTAATCTTAGTTCTACTGACTGTCCTGCTTTAGCAAACCTTCTAACCATTGCATTTGAGTGGGGCACTCATACAGTAGACTCCAGTGACTTAGGCAGGGGGGTAATTTGGGGGTGTCAAGCCCTCCGTCCTGCCACCCTTCCCTCCCCCCTCCCCTCTCCTCTCCTTTCCTCTCCTCCCCTCCCCTCTCCCCCCCAAAAATCATTACTTTCTTCTTTTTTTTTTTTTGTAAAGGAAAACAAATATTGAACAACTACCGAATTGTTTTAGTCAGTCGGGGGGCTGAAGACGGTCATGTCAGTATCCAGGAATTAAACAGTACAGTGACTACTACATGCGAAAATGGGACAGAGTACCCCCGCCTCCCCCTGGTCATAAAAATTCCCCCCCCCCCCCCCCCGCCAGCCCGCCCGCCCGCCCGCCCGCCCGCCCGCCCGCCCCCCGAAAATAATTCCTAGCTATGACACTTGTAGACTCACTAATTTAAACTCTCTGGAAGCCACAAATTTTGTTTGAATTATCAAAAATTCATCTGAATATGATGCAAGATAAAATTATGATTTGTCATATGAATGGTTACACATACAAAGCAGATATTTGATGATTTCCTCTACACAGGCCTACTGATCATAATCACGTATGGCACACATAAAACATTTCTGAAATGTATGACGTAACTTTATTTATCCCTCAAAAATGCTGCTTATTGTCGACTGCTTAGACAGCACATGACAACTCAAAACAAAATTAAGTTTGTTCATTGGGCCAAGAAGTTATCTAATGTGAACAATTAAGCAAGGGGACACAATGAAAACGGGCACCGTGCGGCAATTTTAATAGCAACTTTCCCAGATGCTGTGACGTGGACCTATGCCATGCTGCCATGTCACAGCGTCCGCGCAAGTTGCTATGGCAATTTCAGAGTGTTAACCGTTTTCATAGCTCATGTGTGCCCTACTTCAGAGCAGTACACATAGAGAGTTTGGCCATACATTGGGAAGTGTAGGAGGCAAATAAGGAGGCACCATTGGTCAAAAGCGGGCTGGGCGTGCTCCAAGGCATCTCCACAAATTCAAATGTGGCCAGCCAGAAGCCACAAATAATACCCTGGTGGTGGTCGCGAGAAACAAAATCGATAAGTGCGCCGAAATAACTCTCGGTGACTGAAAATATGGTGCACCTGATTTTTCAATCACAACCATGCAAAATAAAAATCTAGCAGAACGATATACGTAATCCGTGCGACCGGGCTGGAAATCTGCCATCCAAATGGTCAGACTCTGTCTGAGCAAAACAGAGTTTGAGCGGCACATTCGATTCTTACATCTTTTTGTACGATCATAATCAAAGTATCACAAGCAGCATATTTTCAACCACGAAGAGTTACCACATTTAACTCTTACCGCTTATTAAAACTGTTCTTCATTACCACTGGTAGGCGATTATTTCTGGCTCCTGGTTGGGAAAGAGAGTATGCCAAGCCCTCTCTCTGCGTTTGGCGCACGCCCTGGCTCTGCCGCTCCTTCCATTGACTAATCTCTTCCTATATACGACTCTGCTCTGCTTGAGCTCCTTTGAGTGCGCTTCTCACCAAGCACCGGTGCACTGCGAAGAAGCGATACCTGCAGGAGCATGCTCCGTGGGTGCTGTCTCCTTGCAGTGCACCGATGTTCGGAAAGAAGCGCCCTCAATGGGATCGCAAGAACAAAAAGTATGAATTACACGAAAAGCTGTTCGAATTAAAAGAGGATTATAAATACATTAAAAACATAGCGGGACAGCAAAAATTTCGAAATTTGTTTGAATTAACCGGAAGTACGAAATATCCGAGTTGAAATTATTGCGAGCCTATTTATAGCATTATGTTTGTGCACTTAGCGGTATGCGCCAACAAATAAGCACTAAACACAACATGCATCCGTAAGGCTTTTCTGCTTTGAACGAGCATGCTAAGAGAAGCAGCTGACGCGGAGGGGCGTGTTCGACAGCTCAAGTGGACTCGGAAGTACGCCGGGTGGGTGCTTGGTACATGCTGTGCGTGTCTTTGGAATGCTTCTAAGTAGGGGATGGGCCCTTATTGAGACACGGGTGCATGCTCGGTATTTCACAGTTAACAAATCGGCCGTGACCAGCTGGAAAGGACCAAGAAAAGAGACGCATACCCATGGCTGTCAAGAGGAGCTTGAACTCCACAGGTCCCCCGACGGGCTCCACGAGAAGATAGCTCCACTCTCCTGGCTCAGGGGCCATCGACCCTTGGCAGGGGTCAGCGCTGCAGTTGATCGCAGTTGTGCGTCGCTCCACCTCGAGGTCCACTTCCTCGTCCAGCACCGGGGCCACCCCTGAGGTGGCTTTGAGTGCCAGGGGACACTGTCCCACAGCGGACAAAGTGCTTGTCTGCTTGCACTCCGTCACGGTCAGGTTCACGCTCCAGGCTTCGTGCGGTGCCGAAAACCTAGGCAGAAGCGGGTCACGGTTGTCTCCGAAGAGTTTCACGAGTCGTTTACCGCTATACTTTAGCAAAAATGCTGTTCTGAATCGAGATTTTTCCGCACAAAATTCGCTGACTGAGCGCAGGCTTCCCGCAACTGTCCCCATGTTTTTTCTTCGGTCATGCGTAATGACCATGCGTTGCTTCAAATATTTGTAGATATTTAATAAGCCATCCAAGGCCAATCTATATACCCTCATTTCATGTCCATCCAAAACTGCCTTGAATGAAGGAAAAACTTGCTAGTCACGGAGAGTGCATGAATCCTACAGTTTTTCGGAAGTCATATTCTTCTGGACTGTTTTCTGGTTGCAATAAGACTTTGCTTATTTTCTACACAAACTGCACTACCCCCCGTGAAAAACTTAATTGCATTCTGTTTACAGACCACATTCCAGCACTTTGCATAACAAATAAATTATTTTAGGAGGTAAGCTTTTAACTCTTTCACAGAAACTTCCTTCGGGTGTTAAATTTAAAATGACAAACAGAAACATGGAACCAAAAACGCCTTACATCACACCAGCAGTGATGTGATTGGTCCGAGCCGTTTTGGAGCACTTTTTGGAGCAGTTAAAAGTCCATTTCGGAGCAGCTAGAAGTCCACTTTGGAGCATGAGCGCACAATTCATTTTCATTCCAACCACTGCAAATATTATATATTAAAAGAGTCATGTGTTAGCCTGTTCATGAAAAGACATTGTCTACTTTGCCTTTTCATTTCTGTGCAACCTTTTGCTAGCTTCAATTGCACAGTCAAGTTTGATTCCCTCAAAAGCCTCAAACACAGAGCTAACAAGCTTTTCAGTTGCACAATGCAGAGTGACAAAAGACCGTACAAACTGCTGTGAATGGTTAATTTAGGAAATTGGGCCGAAGGTAAGCCAAAGTATATTCCACAAAAATAGCGAAGGGGCAGAATAATATTGAGCACAGAAATTGATATTTCATCGAAATCCTAAAGGCTGTAATAATACTGCAATTATACAATGTAAAAAAAAGGTTTTTGTCATTTGATTAATAACATTATTTACATTTTATATGTAGAACTTTGTGATAACAGAAACCGGCAAGTGAATGATAAAAAAAATCGTTCAGCCTTTCCACTCTTGTGAAGAAGGAAGACCAGCGGAGCTGCACTTGATACACTGTGTGCTTCTTCTTTGTCGTCGTCTGTTTTTCGCGCCGTTTCTTATGATGAATTCCCACTAATGCGCCCAACTATCCATTCTTCTATTATAGCTGGAAAGGTTGCCGCCATCTACAAGCGACGGCGGAAACCATACTGGCTGTGTGCTTGTTGCCGTCGCTTATAGATGGCGGTAGCTGTCCAGGCAGGTTTGTGTCGACATACACGGACACGATCCTGGGGAACCTAGCCTTTAACAGCTCCGCTGTAATAAGTCTTAGAAATGATCCAGTTAAACTCATTAAGGTTATTCCCAAGTTTCCTATTTCTGCTCTGGCTAATTTGATTAGTTTTAATTAACTCCGTTCACTGCAGCATTGCACCCAAGGTGATGACTACGTAAGAGTTAACATAAAAATATAAGCTGCCTATATAAATCTCCTTGCAATACACAAGTATCCTTGCCTTAATCATGAGTTTGAAAAAAAAAATCATCCGGATACACTAGCTGCAGTCTTATGCAGGAATTTTTACTGCAAAGCAGTTATTATATCAGCCTCTATGAACTTTTAGAGCGCAGCTCTTAGGGGCCCGTTCCCGGCTTGAGCGGCGTCGCCGTCGGCGTCGGCGTCGCCGTCGCCGTCGGCGTAACCAAGGTCATCCCAAGGTCACGTGACCCCCAAGGTCATCTCAAGGTCACGTGACCCCTCGAGGTCACGTGACCCCTTCCAAGGTCATCTCAAGGTCATGTGACCCCAAGATGACCCCACGTGACCCTTTGAAGGTCACGTGACCCCCAAGTCACGTGACCCCTCTGAGGTCACGTGACCCCCGAGGTCACGTGGTCGCCTCCCCAAGGTCACGTGACCCCTTCCAATGTCATCTCAAGGTCACGTGACCCCACGTGACCCCCAGGTCACGTGACCCCTCTGAGGTCACGTGACCCCTCTGAGGTCACGTGACCCCTCTGAGGTCACGTGACCCCAAGGTCACGTGGGGGTCACCTTTGGGGTCACGTGGCCTTGAGGTCACCCCCAGGTCACGCCTCCCCGAGGTCACGTGACCCCCTCCCCGAAGTCACGTGACACCCCCCCCGGAGCATATTAAAGAATGAGGGGAGGAGGAGGAGAAGGGGGAGGGGTCTACCCTCCCCTCAGTACCCTTCACTCCTCCTCCTCAAGAGCTGCGCTCCAATTCGGCGTTACAGGGATTTGTAAACGGCTTTCACTTTTTTTATTTTATTTTTTTATATTTGAAGCACTTCAGCTTTAGGGAAAGCACGCAGCTGGGCTGCGGCAAAACAAAATACGAAAAATCACGACGCCGAATCCATGGTTCTCGCTTCACTGCAGTGCATCAGTGCTCAGTGAGAAGCGCACTCTATGGAGCTACCTAACCCACCAGAACAGACTCTCAACACGAGAAATATTGCGCGACTTCCAAGTACTGTCAGCGTCTGATACAGATATCCAATCGAGTAGTACGTTAATTAAGGCAATCATCGAAAGTTCTCAAATTTGGACAAGCCTATCGTAACAATGTGGCGTGTAGCTAATATGTTTTCAGTATTATTAAAGTGAAATATCACGTTTTGGCGCAATGTTGGCGCAAATCCATCACATTTTGGCAAAATGTAGCCCAATGTAGCAGGGCAAGCACTTTGGCGCAAACGACGCAGCAATCACATCGCTGCACCAGCAACTACTGTGGAAGGGGGGGCTAGGTGGCATGCATTCCAGCAAGTACCGCGACTCAATATAGTGGCAGGTTCCCAACTCCAAAAACTAAGGTATTTTATCTCCGTTGCATTTGCGAGCAAAGATGCGAGCAAAGAAATACAATAAAATACCGGGGGAGCACCTCACCCACTTTCACTGAAAACTGGGTTAATTTAGACATGGGCACTTGTCTAGTCAAATCAGGCGCATAACATACAATTTACAGAATTCCGAAGTTTTGGAAACATTAAAAGTGGGTGCATGAACGAAGTGGGTGCTTCCGCGGCATTTTATGGTGTAACCTCGAACCTCGAAAGACTGTAGGCATAGCGGGATTTGTCACCTAAGAAGAATTTAGTGCCCTGGTACCTAAAGTAGGTGGGTTGAGCAACACGGTGGGCGGTGGACTGATTCAGCAGCAGATCGGTGACTCCATCCAGCTGGTAGGTGGAAAGAGTGCTAGACAGGAACACCTTACATGGCGCAAACAGGTCCTGCACATAAAAATATGGAACTGTTCAGGATCGCAGTATGATGTGGCTTACATGTCAAAAAGAAGAGGATAATGCGAAAATTTCTGTAGAGTAGTGAAACTGGCCCATTACGAATAAACCTCACGGTAAAGAAAGGTAGCCATGTTTTGATCTATCGATCGAATAGTCACATGCAGGAATGCAGTATATAAGAAACGGTGGGTTTTCGCAACACTTTTTTTATTGGCAGGCTTCGGTGAATTACGTGACGCCATGGTGTTAAGGGGGCACTAAACCGCTTTCTGGGAATCCTAAAATACCAAATATACATTCACACAAGGCCGATTTCTCTATTAAATAGTATCGAAGATTGGTTATCTCGGAATTATAGCAGGCACCAGGGGACGCTGTCGGACGAGGAGGAACCCCTTTTCTCGTCCGATGGTGCCCTCCGCTGTCTGCGAAGATTCCGAGGTAACTGATCTGTGATACCAATCTTAATAGAAAAAATCGGCCACGCGTGAATGTAATGTTTGTTTTTTTAGGATGCTTAGAGCCCATAGACTGAGTTTTGATCATAAATAGACTATCGTAGAAAGTGGTTAAGAACCCCTTTAACTGACGTCACGTGGCACAGCATCATGACACCATCATGTCACGCAACGTGGGCACGTGACTCATGGCGCCAAGTTGTGGTGTCGCGTAATGTAACTAATGTCGCGCGATGCCACGTCATGTGACACGGTGGTCATTTGACGGCACGACTTCGCACGGTGAGCCACGCAAACAATGTACGTAGAAAAAATCCGAGTTACCTTCCATCAAGAATATCGCTGTTCTAGATCGATAAAGAGCTGCTAAGGTGCCAAATGTTGTAGCTAGACCATACGTCTCCCACCTTCTGCACAATGCGCTGGTGCGGATCGAGCGTGAAGGCAGCGCCGAACCACTGGCCCGGGTCGGGCGAGGTCACGTTGATGAAGTGGTCCGTGGAGTCCGTGTCTAGAACGATGCTCCGCAGGCGCTGGCGTTGGGTAACAAAGTTGTCGGGAAACGTGGCGTTCAGGGGGCTCAGCACAGGAAGCCCACCATACTGCAGGTATCTGCGGAAATCAATGAGAAAAATAGGTGTCTGTTGGTGCAATTAAAACTTGACAAGTTTGCTGCTCATTGGAGGTCAGGTACGCGCTTTTTGACGTATATTTTGGGAGCGAAATTGTGAATTCTTCCGCGCTTATTTTCGTGTACAGAAGCGTTCGTGAGATGTTCAGGTATGAGTGTGGACGTGACAGGTGTGGTGCTTCGGTTCAAAGCGAGGTGCACGTTTGTTTGTCCTACTTGCGAGGTTGCAATGAGTTACCTAAGTAAAGTTGAGGGCAGGTCCACAGTTCTCTCGCAGCAAAAATATGTCTCGGAGGCTTTACAAACAAAACCAGTGCCGGCCAAACTTCTTTTTCAAGCACATCCGCATTCTTCCAGGCAGGGGTGGGGGAAAATCACATGCTCAAAGCTACGGCGGCACTCTGCTTCATAAAACGAGCGGCGTGCTCCAGGCTTTCTGCAGAGTACCCAATAGTGTAAGAGAAAGCTACTGAAAAGCAGAGAGAAAAAATGTTTTGCCAATTGCCCCGCAACTGTGTTGTTACGTGAAATGTTCTTGATTTAGTGCTAGTAGCCTCCAGGCATTTCTTCTTGAGCCTCCAGGCCTCTTCTCTCCACCCCATTGACCCTCCCCGTCAGGTTCGGCCCGTGTCCACAGGGTATGGGGAAACTGAATTTATCTGTAGGTCATGTGACATCAATTTTTCCGCTAAATTTAGTGGGGAAACGGAATTTGTGCTGTGATCACGTGACGTCAATGTTCTCGCAAAATCTCGCGGGGAAACTGAATTTGCGTATAGGTCAAGCGACCATGTCACGTGACGTCAATTTTTTCGCTAAATTTAGCGGGGAAACTAATTTTGTGTATTGATGACATGACATATGAAGCCACGTGACGTCAATTTCCCCGCTAAATTTAGCGGGAAAATTTGTAGTTACGCTTTTTGAGGCTTCACTTCACTGAAAACCTAGCAGCTATAAATGTTTTGCGTTAAAAAAAAAGTGCTCACTTTGTCGCGATGGTAGCAACGGGTCAAGGTATTCTTTTTTGCCTCGAGCTGACACCGGAGCTCCGCTCGGCGCTGCAGTGTTCGGATTGGTTCGTTTTTCCCACGCTCCGTCTACCGCGTCTCGCCCCAACGTGCTCGGAGAAAGTTGCATTTCCATTGCCACCGTAGAAGATGGAACCTGGCTACCGTTTCTCCACACTAACACACAGGGGCGGATGCAGGAATTTCCTGAGGGGGGGGTTCAGGTGTTGGTCAGCGTACCATATGTTTAGGAAACCCCTCCCCCTCTCTTTCATTTACGCCCTAAATTTTACACATGCAGAAATCAAGAGGGGGGTCCGGACACCCGGACCCCCCCTCTAAATCCGCCCCTGCTAACACGTCACATTCTGCATTACCACGGCCTTTGCCATGCTTATACGACAAAAAGGCGACTTTTCTTAAGAATAAATCTGTTTTAACTTATACGAATTTCCCAGCGGTCCATAAAGCCCCACTCACAGGTGGACCTTCTCTGGGGTGCAGTGCCTGCTCACGTTGGCCCTGAAGGACCAGCTGGCCCGCAGTGCCCCGTGGGAGACGAGGAAGGGCAGCAGGGTCACGTCTCCGTACCGCCGGAACGGGTACACCTGCCGGGGCTCCAGGCTCTGGCTCATTGCAGCTGTGTCCGACTCTGCACCGGGACAGAAAAAGAGAAGCCAAACAGAAACTTTTCCAGAGGTCTCGGACAACAAAAAACGTTCGACGACAGACTCGAAACGTTTTTTCAACCATACAGGTCCCAAACGGTGCTCTCTGAAGCGTAAACGTTCGACGACAGACTCGAAACATTTTTTCGGCCATAGAGGTCCCACACGGTGCTCTTTGAAGCGTAATAAAGTTGATGGCTGGGCTAGTTGGTAATCGTTAGACATAATAGAATAAAACAACGCAAAAGATAGAAAACGGAAGAGACAAACCGGACAGGACAGAGCGATGACTCGCAACCAAAGCTTCTTTACTCAAAGAAAAAAGAGAACGAAAAAACACATGTTACTCCATGCGATCGCTCCTTTCACCGATGGTAGTTGACTACGGTATGCGCTGGACCCTAATTGTCAACTTCAGGAATTTCAGCTCCTTGCCAGACAACGCCACTGATGCTGCACTGATACATTTTTCTCCTCTACTCTGGATGTGGAAGGCCTCCAGCACCTCGCGTGTCACTTTGTCCCTGTGTCGTCCCAAGATGGTGGTGGCACTAATAAAAGTTTGCACGGGCACTGTGGGCCCCAGGTCCGCCGGCTGAGGGGGTGAATGGGGACGCTGTCCCCATCCCTGAAAACAATTCCCCCCGCCACAATGTTCCGCCGAGAGCGGGGGGGACATGGGACGGGTTTCCTTTACTCTCTCTCTAATCCTCCTCCCCCTCCTTGAGCATAGTGCGACGCCTCTTGCACGGATACCTGTTCATCTCTAGGAGGCTTTCGACACGATATGAGTAGCAGCACGAGCCCCACGGTTTGCTTCTGTTTTCCTCCTGCGGGAATAGTTGAAAACAAGCTGTTCTTTTCTGGCCTTTTTTTCTCAGAAAGCTGCATTCACGAAATTTGAGTATGATCAATGCCCCACCAAAATACACATTTGAGAAAAGTTACACGGCACCGTGTTCACTGGTTTATTTACGCAAGTACTGTACGTCCGAATGGTGCTCGAGAACGCCTTCTAGGACCTCGTTCTCAATCGATACTTTTTTGATGCTGTTGCGTTCACAAACTCTGGTCCCGTTGAACCCCCATACGTGTATTAATTTTCCGTTTGTTGCGTTTGCCTTCTCGGCTGCTAGGTTTGCCAGACTGCCACCCGACACTGCCTGGGCGAAGCATCGAACTGCCAACGCCCTTGTGTGAACCGACCCTTATGCACGAGTCGGTTCATCTGTCTCTTTCTTTGGCCCATCCGCACCCGCATGTGCCGTGTTTGGAGGCTCGGTCAGGCGTGGTTCCCCCGGTTCCAAAAGTCCGAAGTTTATAATCGTAAACCTCGCGTGGCGTGCTCACGGCGCGCGTGCGTCAAGCTTTGTTGCCTCACACCCGCGTCGAGCTTCACTGCTTTGCATCGACATGCTAGGAAGAGTAGCGGCTGATACGTGGAAGCTGCTGGGACAGCTGGACGGGCTCCGAAATATTCCTTCATGCCAGGGGCGGCCAAACTGTGGCTTGTGACTCCCTTGCACGCATATTTCCTTCCTGGTTCAGGAAGTGACCTGCCTCCCGTTCTTAGTGATAGCTGTTCCATCACCGAGTTACTCGCACCTGCACTGGCGTTGTTCGAGTCAAATTTCAAGGTGTTCGTTTCCTGAACGAGAACACATAGTAAAGAATCGTAACGAGAAATAACTTTACGAATGGAATGGCCACATACTAACAACTGCCGCACCCTTTCTTAACTGCAATTCCTGATTTAATTTTTTTTCTTTTTCACTTTTTGCATATAGTTATTTTTGCCCTATGCCAGTGCTCTCCAAACGTTTTGGCTAGGGGGCCAGTTTGGGGATTTGTTGCAGTCTCCAGGGCAGGAAACTAGATGAGACAATATAAACCAAAGAATACTAATAAAATAAGTCTAAATATAAAAAAAATAAAAATATATAAAAATTCAAAATGAAATGTAAGAGGGACAAACACATGTACCTTATTTTTAAGCACAATATTTGACTATTTATGACATTACGGAATAGTTGTGACCTTGAGAACTCGCCAAACATAAATCAATGCACGTAGGAACTTGGGGCATATTATCCCAGGGCAGAAAACGAATGAAAACGGTAGATCAGATCAGACCACTATGCACGATATAGATGAGAATGCAAAAGGAATTATTTCGTAGTTATGCAGACATGAAGCAGGGAACTATGAATAATAATTCTGGTGATGACAATTTACAATAAATAATATGCCGAGAGAATTGGCGTTTCGTTGCAGTTTTCCAGGCATGCGAAAACAGTGGATTTTGAGTTTAAAGCCAATTCGAAGCAAATAATGGTTTTGATCAAATATTTTCAAATCAAATTGTTTCTCTAAGCGTTTCACTACTGCACCATGCCTCAACAAAAACACATCTAAGCTTGTAAAAGCTCTTCCTAAGCTTCTTACTGTTAATTTTAATCTAGCTATTCCTAGGCTGCCCAGAGCTGTTCCTAAGCTTCCCAGTTAATTTTAATCTAGCTATATTTATGAATTTTGACCTGAGAGTCATTTGCTTACATGGGAATGGCAAGTAAATTATGCATTTGGCATAAAATTAAACCCGTAGAGATGTCCAACTATACCTAATTGGGGGGATTTATAAATCTTCTGGCTACGTGCAAATATCCTTCATTAAATTTAGAATTCGAGAAAATAAAGAAAGACAATCATGAATGATGAACATAAGTTGTCAGGACATCTCTGCCTAACATATAGTACTCTTGCAAAATAGCCTTAGTTTAATTTTAAGAACTTTGCTGTAGTGTAGATTTGAACATCCTCAAAGTTTCCATTTCTTTTTACACACACCACGTGCGCACATGCACTCTCCCGCTTTGAAAGAGGGCTTTCTTTTTAAGAAGTGACTGGAATACTGGTACTTTTCGAAATGTGTTGATCGCGGCGGGTTAGCCCCGTTGAGCGCGCTTCTTAGCTAGCACCGGTGCACCGCGGAGAAGCAACACTCGCGGAGCTCGCTTCCGCGGGTGTTGCTTCTCCGCAGTACACCGGTGCTCAGAAAGAAGCGCGCTCAACGGGGTTACCCCGCCACAGTCGACATTCGGAAAAATGCGAATATGAGATTACATCTCGGAGTGAATATCAAATGGCGCATGTAATACGCTATTCGCTACAAGGTGAACTCCGACGTTCGTATTTTTCGAATAGTGTAGTTTCGAATAACCTATTATTCGAAAATTCGCACAACACTACAGTTTTCTCGCGTGCCTTCTGATATCTTCGTTTGCAGCTTTGGTGCATATCGCGGCCCGAATGTTTTTACGAGCGCTTATGTCTCTGCGGGCCGGAGTTTGGAGAACTCCGCTTTATACCACGGTTACGATAACAAATATACCCCTAATTTTAAAGAACAGTTTTTAAAAGGCGATTTGAATAAATATACTGGTTTCACACAGCCATGAAAATACGAGTGAAACAGATGTGTGAGTTGATACCCGATTCATATATGTACGGCCCCATAACCGCCTTTAGTTATTACGTTTTTCCCCATCAAACGTGTTAAATGCGGTCCCCCGAAGAACGCAGCAATGAGGTTCTGCTGCGTGATAGTGGAGCAGCTGGCCTTGGCTTATCTTTACTAAGCTAGCTACTACTTCCGTGAAAGCTAACCACACCTGCATAGGGCCGGAATAGTGAGCAGAATATGACAGAAACTAAAGGCAACCGATGCAGCTTTCTTCTATCCAACGTTTAGCGCAGGAGAATGCCATAGTAGCCTGTAGTGCCGTTTCTAGTCTTTAAACTCAGGCTCAAAGATCTCTCAAAATCGCGCTTTTTCTTTGTGCGGCAAGTCGTCTTCAAATATTGGAGGTTACGATTTCGATAATGATCTCCGAAAGCACCTAAATAATTGGAAAACGGAAAAAATTGATGTTTCATACAGTGGATAAAAAATACAGGCAAACCCAACAGTCATTATAATTAATAAGCATCGCTGTGGGAGACCTTTTTCTCCGGAAATACCGCAAAATATACATGCACGCTAAGGTGCAATTATCTATTTCACAGAGCCACACTTACGTAAGGACTCTCATTATAGCGTAAAATCCCACCTACTTTTTTTTTTCTTTATTTTTGATGTCATTGTTGGTTGAGCAGTTTTGCGCGTGTAGCTTGCTCGTTTTACCACTTTCCCACAGCACACGGGTGTGTACGGAAAAACCTGCTTTACAGGCGCGACAGGTAAAAATCATATATTTTTATTATTATTATCCGAAACGATTGAAAACGATGCCTGCACATTACCCTCAAAATTCGAAACTTAAAGACTCAGTATTTGTCTAATTAAAAAAAAAAAAATCTAAAAGCTGAATTTGAAGTTTCCGCGCGATCCGCCCCAGTGCAGTGGCGCCAGTGCAGTGAACTCGAGTTCCTCTCACGCTCCCGAACCGTCCCGAAGTGTCGTGTTCTCCCGCGTCCCGCCATCAACCGCTCTTCTCGCTGCGAGCACTGGCAGACGACGCTTAAATTTCAAGTTGGAACTTCTTTTAGGGCTCTTTCGGCGATCTCAAAATCTTTGAAACGGTGGGAGGTCGAAGAGAACGCGCAGTGGACTTGTTGTGTGAGCGACGTGAGGGACCAGGTCGCACCGGTTCTGCGTGAAAGGCTGCCCCGGCGGAGTCAGAACCTAAACTACGGTACAAAGACATCAGAACCCGTTGTTTTGATCCTTTAACGATTTCCTTTTCGAAGTATGAGAGGTCGTCGGGCACCTAAAAGAAGAGAGCTTCGTCCGATTCCCAGACTCGCCGATCATTCTCTGCTACATGCGTCGAGCGACGCCATGTTTGCCGAGGGAGGATAAAATGTCAGGAGGCGATATCACTCCGGACTTCAATTTTCGGTACTTCAAAAAGAAGGGCCGTAAATCTTCTAAATTTCAGAATCGATCACGTCGCAAATAAAAAGAAGCGAGGAACTGAGAAGACGGATCGAGAAAAACGCCAAATGTAAGAAGGCACGCACGCGCTTAAAGAAATATTTTTTTTTTTTTTGTAAACATGATTACAATTTGCATTGTCTGCTTTAGTATGGTGACATCAAACTTTTTTGTTTGCCCTAGTGACTTCGTTGTTTTCTCCTGCTACAAAGGAAACACTCACCAACACAGACAAGTCTCCTTTGGACTTGTCTGTTTCAGCTGGTTCCCTCCCTGCCCCTTAGCCCCAGTCTCGGGTTGGCGAATATGCACTATATTCACGAGCTAGACTGTACCCTAACCATTGATTCCTAGGTTATAAGGATTTTGAGATGCCCAGCTTCCGGAACGCATGCTAAAAATCACGAGTGTGGTGAAGTCATGCGGTGCTGTTCTGCTATCGAAGGCGGGAAGCTCACTCTGGCGGCGAGACGACTCAAAGACCTTCTCGAACATGTACAAGATGGCATAAAAGTGGTAGGCTGTAAATTGAGCCAAAACACATAGCTGTTTTTTTTTTTTTTTTAACACGGGCTACTACTTGAATGCTCCTCGAACAAGACGGCTTTCCTCCTCTCTGTCTCTCTCTAATCCTCCCCCCCCCCTTCCTTCCTCAAAAATTAAATGCATACGGAGAGCGAGGAGTAGCCTTAACGATGATCAAGACTTTTTTTTTTCTTTTTTTTAATATCGGCATCAGTGTGTCGTGATCGACAGTCAGCGTTCTAACTTAAAGAAACTGGCGTCAGGGGTGCCACAGGGGAGCATCCTGTTTAAATTATACATCGATGATGTAGTAAATATAGACGACAGTGCAGATTTTATAATTTACGCAGACGACACCAGTTTATTCTTTTCGGGGAAAGTTGTCCGCCAGGTTTTATGTGCGGCAAATAGTGTTTTGCAGAAGATAAGCGAAAGGACAATTCCGAACTCTTTGGTAATTAATACAGATAAGACGAAAGCAATACTTTTAGAGCGCAGCTCTTAGGGGCCCGTTTCCGGCTTGAGCGGCGTCGCCGTCGGCGTCGCCGTCGGCGTCGGCGTCGGCGTTGGCGTCGGCGTTGGCGTCGGCGTCGGCGTAACCGCGCGGTGCATCATGGGAAATGTCCCATAATGCACCGCGCGAGCCCCCCCCACCGGGGTCACGTGACCTCGTGGGGGGCACGTGACCCCCCGAGGTCACGTGACCCCGGTGTATCATGGGTAATGTCCCATAATGCACCGCGCGAGCCCCCCACCGGGGTCACGTGACCTTGGGGGGGGCACGTGACCCCCCCGAGGTCACGTGACCCCCAAAGTCACGTGACCCCCCAAAGTCACGTGACCCCCTTGAGGTCACGTGACCCCCGCCGATGTCGCGTGACCTCCAATGACGTCATCGTCACTGATGACGTCACCGGCATCCACATCATCATCATCACTGATGACGTCACCGGCATCCACATCGTCATCATCACTGATGACGTCACCAGGCATCCACATCGTCATCGTCTTCATCACTGATGACGTCACCGGCATCCACATCGTCATCGTCATCATCACTGATGACGTCACCGGCATCCGTATCGTCATCGTCATCATCACTGATGACGTTACCGACATCCGCATCGTCATCATCACTGATGACGTCATCAGTGACGTCACTGATGTCGTCACCGGCATCCACATCGTCATCGTCACTGATGACGTCACCGGCATCCGCATCGTCATCATCACTGATGACGTCATCAGCGACGTCACTTATGACGTCACCGACATTCGCATCGTCATCGTCATCATCACTGGTGAAGTCATCAGTGACGTCACTAATGATGTCATCGGTACCCGCATCGTCATCGTCACTGATGACGTCATCAATGACGTCAGTGATGACATCATCGGCATTGTTTAACCCCCCCCCCAGTGCCCTTCCCTCCTCCTCCTCAAGAGCTGCGCTCTAATTCGGCGTTACAGGTAGTTGTAAGCAGCTTTCATTTTTCGATCCAAAAATAGTGTTTTCATCTATACTCAAGGGCTCTCTCTCCAAGGGCGAAATATTGGCTTTGTACAAAATATGAAGGTTCTTGGTGTGGTATTTAATGAGTACATGAGCTGGGACGCCAAAGTACAATGCATAGCTGGCTGACTTTCAAAAGTTGTGGGCATCATTTATAAATTCCGTCATATATTACCCCTTTCGGTCTTAATTCTTCTTTATAACTCCCTCTTTTACTCATGCAATAATTACTGCTTCCTTGTTTAGGGTACCACAATGGTTACAAATATACATCGCTCGCATGTTCTCCAGAAAAGAATAATTCGAATTATGTGCAATGCGGAGTTCAACGCTCACACATTACAACTTTTCAAAAACCTTCATATAGTGCCAATTACAGACCATTATAATTATAAACTTTTTCTAAGATATCAAACGTCTGTAAGGCAAAATCAACTTGTTTTTCTATCAATCGCCAATATGCAGCGGAGAGTGCCTGCATACGCAGGCCGCTGTGTTGACACATGGTCAACGCCTCGCTCGAGAACAGGCTACGGCTTCCAGATGTTGCAGTACTCGTTACCTAATGTCATGAACAAAACACATAGACTGGGCACGGATTTGATGAGTTTGAGCAGAAAGGATATTCGTTCATTGTTTCTATAGTGTTATTTGTGCCTATTTGATGGGACCTCCGACCTGCAAAAAATGTTCGTGATGTACGTCAATTTTTTTTATATGTTGTGTGTTTTGATTTTGTGTAAACCTTGTTCTACGGGTCACTATACAGTATGTAAAATAGTTTTTTTTCGTTGCTGGTAGAGAGGAGAAACTTTGTCAAGCGACAACAGTCTGCTTCTTTTTTTTTTTTTTTCTTCCTCCCCCTCTCCCTTGGAGAGAAACAAAAAAGTTGAAGTTGAAGTAGCAAAGTTTATTTAATGGAGGGCGTCTGAGACGCGTGATGTGGCAGTTCCATCATAGAACGTCTGTGATAATCAGGTATTTATTCGAGGTAACTAGTGAAAGGGGGAGATCGCTCACATTGTAGTTAAAAAGGGAAATCGTTTTTTTTCGCGTTATATGCATAAATACCTACTTATTTAAGTTTAAGAAAATGTGCCACTCCTCGCACCACTTACTCGCTTTTGATTAAACCAGCACTCTTCTTGATCCGCCATTGATCTTACTTCGGTCTACATGATAATATCGTCAGCAAAAAGGCGCATAGTTACAGGTATGTTATGCGCAATGCCGTTGATAAAAATGGGGAAAAAAGAAGAAAAAGACCGAGCACCGATCCTTGGGGAACTCCCGAATTAACATCGGACTGGGATGATTCGCAGCCATTTACTTCAACATACTGACGTGTTGCAGAGGTATTCTCGAAACCACAACATCAACTTTTAATTTAGTAAAAGTGAAGATAGTTTGGGCTAGAAGCTTACGGTGGGAAACTTAATTTGTCGAACGCTTTTGCGAAATCCAAAAATATAACGTCCACCTTATCTCTATTATTAAGTGATCGCGAAAAGTCACGAATGGTTTCAACAAGTCGCGCTGTGGTTGATCATCCCCGCCGGAAACCGCGCTGATTCAGATTAAAAAAAAAAAAAAAAAAAGATCTAGTCTCAAAGAACTTCGAAATGCGTTTAAGGATAATATGCTCCAAGATTTTCGAGCAGGAGCTTAACAATGCAATGGGGCGGTAGTTTGAGGCAGATCTGTCCGATACCGACTTTTGGAGAGGAACGACCCCGCCACATTTCCAATTCAAGAAAACACTCGAACTAGAAAAAAAAAATTTTTGTCAAACAGCAAAAATAAATAATACGAGCACCATTCGGCATATATAGCCAGTGGGCTACCAGAAAATACGATACTTCCATTTGTAACAAGAGCAAATTGGGAAATACATTGGTGTTTGGTTCGCTCTCTTGCCAAATGACGTCCAACCGTAATCTATCTTACGGCTCCCAAATAAGAACAAAATAGAATAGCAGGTAGTATGTCCTGCCGGCCGGGGGGCGTTTCTCGAAGTGGAGGACTGTTGTTTATCACAGATCGATGAAAGAATCGCGGAAAGATGCCGCGCATTTAATTTATAGTCGGAACAATGAGGGGATGTCGCCAACCCGGAAATGACAGCAAGATCTACATAACGGATGCCACGACGCTCCCTTTCGCCTCCGGCTGCGACGCTAAATAATAATACACGGCCAGTTTCCGACCCATTGGGCGCGTTCAGTAGCGCCTCCCTTGCCTCCGAACGGAGTGCCTCGAGTTGGAGTCATCGGAGCGCCTACTGAACGGCAAAAAAACCCGCGGTTCCAAGCCTGCTTCTACGCAACTTCCGCTTCCTCCCCTGCGCCAGACGGTCTCCGAATAAACTGGAAGCAGACGATGGCGAGCACGATCGCTTTTATTTGACCCCGGTATTGAAAAAGTCTTTACAAGGTCGTTGAAGAAAAAGCGGGTGATTGTACACATCAGCGCTGCTGTTCGAAGCGATGCAACGCGATCGAGCCCTTCGCTTGGCGGTGCAAAGGCAGCTACTGTTATAAAAGCCGACAAAAAACGTCGTCAGCACACGCAAAATACAGAGCTCAGCGAATCTACCCCGCCGGTTGCGATACTTTTATACGGCCATAAGTTTGTTCTGCCCTTCGTAACGAACTTCCCATAAAATGTATTCGTATACACACGGATTAAGTTAGGCCGCGCTCGGCGATCAAGGTTTTGTCGGCCGAAGCGAGCCTCAGCCAACGTGCACCCCGATTTAGCTACGCAAACAAAACATTAATCGGTATCATGCTCTGCGTGAGTGTCCAAACGGCTTCCAAAGTCGCGTTCATACCCTGTTTTGCTCTGTTGAGCGCGGACAGGACTATCGTCAATTACCGAGTTTCCGTGCAACGGTGATCAAGACACAGCGTCAAATGAACGTTTGCGTTGTTTATTAGCATATTCAATCCAAACAAAATACTGTCCAATGCATTTTCCAAAAGAGCCTTACCTGAAAAAGATATTCGAAAGCGTTATTCGTCTTACCTAGAGCACTAAAGCGAGCAAACCGCGCACCCGCGACAGAACCGAAGCAGTTTATCCCGCCATATTGTTTGTTGTTTCCTCTTTTAGCGCCGGAAATCGTCGTCAGTCAGGAAATGACGTCATTTTAGCTCCTTTGACTCTACGTGCACCGTCTCCGGACTCGGTGCTTCGGAGCTTGACTCCGAAGCCCCGGAGTTACGTGCACCGGAAGTGACTTTTGGCCGTCCAGTGGAAGGAGTCAGTGACTCCTTGACTCCGGGGCCGCTACTGAACGCGCCCATTGCGATTAACAAATAATGGAGCGGAAACACGCAAACACCCTCAAGCAGGTGCAAATCGTAATCCAACTCTTGACAAAAAAAAGGGTAATTATTTGGGGTTTATTTTGGCAAGTAACACCCTTTCCCGCCATTTACTCTCTTTCCCATCGTCCACTCCCTTTCTCACCATTTACTCTTTCCCCGGCAGTGTTTTGTTTTAGCATCTCCTACATATTTTACTCCCTTTCCCGGCCGTCTTCTACTCCCTTTCCGTTTGGACCGGTACGTTCACCCAGGGGGACCTCGCCTCGACCTACGAAGAAACGGGCGCTGCGAACTTCCGGCTTTACTTCGTAAGAGATAAAGAGTTTTGCAAAGGTGCAGCTGCAGTGGTATTGCTGAGGCCTTGCCGCGTGTTGAACCTATCTTACGTAAACAAATTCAACGCCATCTTTTTTCTTTTAATTTAGTAGATTTTTGGAGTCGGAGTACTTGCATAGGTGCCGTACAAAAAAGCATGGAAGACATTGCGAGTTTACTGATCTTACGGGACTGATAGCGTATCTCTCTTTGATCTAGGGAATCCTGCAGCCAAACTGCATATATGACGTCAGCACGACGGTAATCAAATTTGTCGGGTTCGCAGTACGGGCGAGCTATGAATGCGCTAATTATAAACGGTCTGATGCTTATCTACATCGAGATATAGGTACACGTTTTGAGGATGACGGACGCATACGTCGCATAATATTTATGCCGTTTGGCATCGGGTGTTATGCAATTACGCAGTTTTTACTGATCGTGATTTGTTTCTTAAGAAAAAAAAAAGCGTATACAGCTCCCGCGGTGTAAAAGAAAATATAATAATAATGTGTTTATGAGAACTAGGATAACTGGACAAACTATTTCGACTGAACGAACACACAAAACTTGAATGACTCTGGGGCGAAATGGCAGAACATAAACAAACAAAAATGAGACGGCTCTAAGTTTGTTTCGTACACTAGAAAACACCATGCCTCAGGTAAAGTCACTATCATAGAACATTGAGACCACCCAGAACGGATATCTCAGACAGCTGATCAGGTTTGAACCCTTATACATATCATATGCAGCATATCACGTGTAAGTACGTGTAATGTATACACATGCATCATCATAATGTATGTGTATTACACATATATGCAGAATCAGTTGGTTGTTTTTATTTTTGCTAAACGAAGCAGCGCGTATCGTCGGTGCTCTTATCTGAATGGAGTATATGCACGAGTCGAGTCGCTGAGGTATATATCAATGTATGCAGGAAAATCCGCAGCATTTTATCGGTTTACCGTGACAACGGATATACACTTAACAAAAAATTGCAAGGCTCCCTGTGTGTATTCTGAAACGACCAATACGTTACTCTTGCGACGAATAAGTAGCCAATCGATTTCGTAAGCTTTGTTTTGCGCAGTTCCACACGTAACCACTGGATACGGAAGGGTGGCAAACCGCCCTCCAAAAAAGAAAACGCTCTTAATCTTTTTTTCGCTCGATTTTTAGGATATCATTTTAAGCGCGTGACCGCATGTCCGTCGTAGTCACGTCACATTTCAGTAGCGACCGATTACAACAGCGTTTATTGCTTTCCTCTGCTCCATTTACCAGACGATGTTTTCGTCGACTCTGCGAGCAGACGACAAAAAAGCTCGTCTGTCTCGTGGTCTCTCGAGTTGTTCGGAAATGGTCCGCTCGCTATGAAAAGGGCGACATCACGAGATCAGAGCTGGATTTGATTGGTAGAAGACAGTACTCACCAGCAATCACGCACTCCCATTGCGTGAATAACACGAGCAGGACGAAAATCTGCAGAGACCGAAGAGCTGGCTTCATCCCAGGAACCGCCATGTTGACCGCCGCCGCCAAGTGCGCACGCGCGATAGCCTCGAAACAAACCAACAAAACAAGCAAGCAAATCACCAGAAAACCAAACAATCGGGCATTTACTAGCGCCATCTTAAAATGTATAAAATAAACTATATTACGTTTTAGTATATTTATCATATTTATGGCCTTGGTACAAGCACACATAACTCTATGGGTACAACAACGAGGTATGGGGTACAACATGGGTACAAGGACGTTGCCTTGGTAGGACTGGTAGGACCGGTAGGACTATAGCTCTTTTGTTACTATGTTTAAGCAAGTCTGACTCAATTTAAAACTTTTCAATTGCATATATTTTTTCAAATTTTAGTTCTAAAAAATAAAGCGTTTTAAGTTGTACAATAAAAACGCAAGGTAGCACACACAATACCTAAAGTAAAGCCAGAGCTGTAAGCACGGCTCTGGCCGCGGATTTGTCTGGCCGCAAAGCCAAAGCCTAAAAGCAAAAGACAAAATGGCGGCCCCCTTGCTACGTTGAGCGCGCTACGCTGCTTGGCAACTCTGAAATCCTCTCAAAAATGATACGTTATTCCTTAACGCTACTTTCGACACTGCGGACGAGCTATGCTGTGCCTTTTCCCCGGCTACTGTTGAAAATGCAGCCGAGAATCGTCTCTGGAGCCCTGCACACCTCTCCGAGTCACCGCGAAGACAACCGATCGGCTCAGCAGTCCAAGAGCAAATCACTGATCCTGCAGAATCCTTTCCGCTGGCTCAGCGTGTTTTTCGATTTTCTAGAACTCAAGAAGAGATGGGATCCCGATTTCAACAGGAAGGAATTCATCGTAGGCACCAAACAGGTACTTGAGCCCCCGAGAATTGCTTATGTGCACTAGACCCTTTGCTAAATCTCCCAAGCGCCCCGGCCCACACTCGAGGAATCATGGGAACGTAGGTCCTTCAGCTCTATTCGCAACTCCAGCGAACTATTAGCGGCGAGATGTTTTAGTAGCGCCCTCCTATGGTTCCCTCTCGTAACGTGAACTAGTTGTTCGACCTTGCAAACTACTAGTTTGATAGTGTTTGTTATGAGCATGGTGGAAGGCCAAATCATTGAGCTCTGAAACCAACTCTGCGAACACCTTCAAATTTGAAATTCATACATTGCTCTTATTTCTGCGGATGAGAAAGCCTTTGTTGACATCATAGTCAGCATTCGGCGAATCGTGGAAGACTGACCACAGCGACACTTTCGATTGCACACGTCGCCAATAGACCCACTCATGTTTACACACTACAGCGCCCCTAATGGACGCCACCGGCGCCGCGCATGCGCAATGGAGTGTGGGCAAAAAGCGCGCTGTCGCCCATAATGGACGCCACCGGCGCCGCGCATGCGCAATGGAGTGTGGGCAAAAAGCGCGCTGTCGCCCATAAACAAAGCATTGAAATGCAATGTCGCAGAATGGACACTAAAGTCTGATTCGCATGGCGAGATTCTGCTCGCAATTTTCAGTCGTGACGTCACTGGGGCTGCAAGAGCGTGAACTGTAACTGAGATGGTCAATGTCGATATTGAATCGCAAGCAGAATCGAACCTAGTGGATCAGGCATAACAAGTCGGTGATAGCCACCACTAACAATGATCAACGTCTTGTATCTACTGTTTACACTGAGCCTACTTATCCAACCAGCCTTCAAACTTAAGTTTTTTGAGGCCTACTTTTACTTATTATCGCAATTACAGGGCCAACGTTTGGTCTACGGGCCGATGTCGTCTCAAAAAGCGGATAAGCAGAAACAAGTGAAAGAACAGACGACAGTTCGAAGGATCGGGCAGGCCGCAGCCGTTTGAACTTGAAGACGCACTGAACATAGCCCGCAGGTGGTCCGTAAAACTTGGCGGTTTTGCGGCGTTCATATTGGAACAAAACAAATCTGATGGCCACAAGTATCCGTGAATTCAACCCAAAGTGCTTCCCGCCCAAGCAATAATGGTCCGACAGAGTCTGGTTTTCCTTTTTCACGGCACATATCCACATTCTCGGACGAACCGAGCACATGAAAACTGACCTTCAAACCTTTCTCGACTCTTTTGGTACAGCTCCAGTCGTGGCGTTTTGACGAGAAGGCAGGTTTTTGTCTGGTTTCTTTCAAAACTATGCAGGAATGCAGAACCGGCATGGTGACTTCCGCCCGCAGCCCCAGACCGGAAGTGCGCTCAATGCACCACCACCGCGTTGCGACGTAACAGAGTTGAGTTTGTGTATAGGGGCGCGCTGTTCAGGCAAAATGGCGGAAGAAAGGATGTCGTTTTCATCGTTCAGCAGGCGGGCCATCACAAATGTCTTGCACTGCAGCGTAAAAGCGGTGTTGCATGTGAAAGCAAAGTGATTTTTCGACGGTAAAAACCTTCTTCTAGTCAGTGCATAGGAATGACACGGCAGACGCATAAAAATAATGACTGGAAACAGTGTCCGTTTCTTTGCTGCCTACGAGAACCAAGCAGCGATAACAAACAACAGAGTTGAAATGACCTTCTCTCTTGAGCTTCTCGGCGTTGTCGCCAGGCGGCGTCGAATCACGAGTGATCGTTTATTTCGACTTATGCGATAGTTGTAGTTTTGAGTGTTATCCGTAGTCACCCTGAACAAGCGTTGTGTAGAGTCCAAGGACCTGTCCTATTTTAAAACTTCTCGTCAGTGTCAGCGTTTTTTATACTGTGCATGTGATCCACCCTTCAACCTGACTGAGCTGTAGAAATCTCTTACAATATTATCATTTTCGTACAGCCTCAGAGACGCTGATGTTACCTTAGAAACGCTAAAAATGCTATAAACAGGCCCACAGACCCCTAGCTAAATCACGATTTTGGTTGTTGTGGATTCTCAGCTTTTTAAGCAATTCCTGTTAAACCAGCAATCACAAAAATGATAATATGGCGAGAGATTTCTGTACTCATTTTGTCGACACCCGCTTTGTCAACAGTGATTTCATTCATAGTCGCTTTTGTGGACGTTCATTTCGCCGTCAACAGTGCAATTTAAACGCCGATAGACCAAATAATTTTTAACAAGACTAAAAAATTTTTTTATTTTCATATTGGTCTTTACTCTTTCCTTTCATTACCCTAATGCAGGGTATACCAAAGCGAATTCCTCCAGAAAGGAAAATTAAACTCATTGCCTGTTTAGCATTTCTTGATATCAACATGAATGCAGAGCGCAAGTTCGTCTGCTTCTTTTGCAGGGTTTGTGGTGACGCCAGAACGCCGAGCTCTCATTGGTTCTGAATGAAGGATAGTGGGTAGACCTCAAGGCAGCTTGCTTTGAGGTTTACCCACTATTGTTCAATCAGAGCCAATCAGAGGTCAGTGCCTTTCTGACGGCACCACAACTCCTGCGCGAGAAGCGGACGACTTGCTCTCTGCATACATTGATGTCATGTTTATAAAAACAACTCTGTTCCCTCCTGCCCCCTCCTCCTCCAAAAAAAAAAGTGTTTTTCATATTATCACAACAGAAATGCTTGTATCTACCCAGTTCGTTTCCCCAAAATGTTGTCCAGATAGCGTGGTATTCATATTAATGAGATATCAATGTGCATCTTTTGTTGGGCATCCGTTCCAGGCCATCTCCACAGTCCTGTCACTGATTGCCACCGAAAGGTTGGACGACCTCACTGGGCTCATCAGACGAGAGGTAGCGCACGAGTCTTTTTTTTTTTTTTTTTAGACATTAGCTCTTTCTGTACTTCACATTTGCCAGGCATGCACGTTTCTGTTCTCATGTGCAGGCAGTGAGCAAATTTATTCAGCAAGCCTCGGAGATGCTCGGCTACGGTAACACGCAGCATCTGAAAGATGTCGACGACATCATTGCCATGCCTTATAGAGTCAAGCTGCAGTCTATTGTGGGTATGACAACTTTATACTTTTGCATCGCTTTGTGCGCAGTCCCCAAAGTACAATAGCACGCCCTGCCAATGAAAGTCGCCACTTTGACTGAGAGTATGGAAAATTTGGCATGCAGCAGCCATGCAAGCCCTGCTAACGAAAGTCCCCAATGTGACGAAGAGTAGCATAATATTCCGAGGTAGCCCACCTAAAATAGAAAGCAGATTGGGTGAAAATAAGAGGTTGGCTAACTTCCGGTGTGCCACAAAGAAAAGTTGAAAAAATGCTAGTTTTAGATTTTGTGTCCTTCGAAACTTGCGATCACAGGGATGAACCAAGGACCACTGTCCTTCCCAGTCAGAGTCAGCAGTGTTCGCTCATCTCCTGCCGAGGTTGAGTAATACCGTTTTTGCTCAGGTCACCGTTGGCCAGGGCCCTGCAATTAGTAGAAGCAGGCTATCTTTTGGTGTTTCATGCCAAACGTAGGTGGCAGGTTATCTTTTGGGGGGACATCTTTGGGATATTAGGGTGGTGAAACTTTGTATGCACATTGTGATGAGACTAAATTTGATAAGCTTCGCATGGTGCAGTGCTGAAGCCATTGTGGAGACTTTCCGGTTTCGTCACTAACCGCGAACATGTTACAAATAACATAAAACCCTAGAAAATTTTCTAAACTGGAGATAATGTTTAAAAGGAATCACGTATAAAATAGATATGCATGATGCATACATATATGATAAAGGCCGAAGAAAATAATGACAACTATACTCTTGTTCACTTCCAGGATTGTGGTAAAAAAGAACGGCTCCTCACAGAACGTCTCTAACTTTGCCCTTCTTGCCTCGAATTAAGATATATGTAGGTGTTCAGAGATTAGCTTTGTCATTTTATTGAGACATAACTCGTTTTAAATGTCAAGCATCGTTTCTTCCTTCGACAATCAAATCTTGCAAGTACTACTTCACGCAACACGCGAACAGTGCGCAAATTTTTCTTTTTTCTTCACGTGAGAAAGAGTATAATCATTTGCTACTGGCGTAGACGTCACCAAAAGGCATCCATTGCTGTTGCGAGACTTATGAGACTTACCGTCCTCCCCTGCCCGTACCCTTTTGGTGGCACGGCGACAGTTGGCATCTCATTGCTTTTTGTTTTCGGCCCTTTCCGCAGACCAAAACTACTGCGACATAGACGTCCACTTCCTGGTTGTGAAAAACATGGACAGTGACCAGTCTTCCCCAAGCTCCGGCCGCACTCTCATGTGCCTCCTCTTCGCGAAGTTCCATCGCAACTACAGCCCCGGACAGCTGCCCGATTGGACCATCACGGACCTCTCTTTGCAAAAGGCTACGCCACTCTGACGTGAATGTTTGGACAACAGGCCGGGATCCTATAGTGTTGAGTGTGTCTAGCTGGAAGCAGCACAGTCTGTGCTTTTCTTCATGAATAGAGACGTCCGAAGGATACACATTAGCATACGACTTGATAAGGGACGGTCGATTCCTGGGTGCAACAAACTGCCCCGAGTTCTATAGGATTAGAGGAGAGCAGCTGTATATGTACGCTGATGCATTTTCCTACATTTGTTACATTAAAGGTCGATATTGACAGCCAACTGCCATCTGACCCCGAGTAAATGGAAAAAAAGAAGCTCTTGGTTTGATGCACTTTGGGAAACCAAAAACTGTTGAAACGTTTCGGAAAGCTAACGAAAGTGGATCCTCATTGAGATACAAGCTATCAAGGTCATTGATCTAACTAGTTTCGGCTGCAAGGGAGATATTTCTGAAATAGGATGTTGTAATTAACTTCAAGTTAAGAGATAATCACATCTAATATTTGAAAAAACTTCTTGTAATTGTAAATAAAATGTACAAACCACAAAAAAACATTTCACCTGGAACTATGTTTAAATAAAATACTCAACAGTGTCATAATATCTCTGCTAATGTAAGGAAATAGTTAGGCCAAATACCATATGTCCAGCATATGCAAAAGCTGTACAGAACTGCCCGATAAAATCGGTGGGCTTCCTTATTACCTTGGAAACCTGCGTACATAATCCTGCAGACAGTTTGTGGTTGATGTGGCAAGAAATAAATGCTGTTAAATTTCCATGCATTCTTAGGTTTTTTGGTTTCGTAATGGCTGAATTTAGGTATTTCCATGAATTGGAAGATGCCAATGGTAGTTGCACCACACGACGACTTCCGACAAACCACTACACACCAAATGTAACTGCAACCTGGAAAAGCGCATTCGCCAGATTGTGAGGCAGCGGCACTTGAATAAGCACCTGCTATGCCGTGTTGCCATTACGAAACATTTTGCACCTTTTGAGTCTTTCAGCTTAGAAAGTTTGTGCTTTGTGTCAGAAATGGTTGCAAAGCAAAACACGTCTTATTCATGCGGCCGAATCTGCATTGGGACAGGTTACGGTTCCTCCAAGCTTTGGCATAAAATGGGACAATCGGAATGACGGAGGTCGTAAAAAAAGAGACCCAACTGAATTTCTGCCATCGCTCGACGCCTGGCAGTGAAGAACAAAACGGTAGTATGGTGCCCTCATTCGTAACTAGATAGCCTGAAGGTAAGGAGAGGGGTGGATCGAAGCTGAACAAGCACATAACAAGATCTGACACACGTTGGCATACAGTCACTAGGCAGAAAAAGACATACCGTACACAGGAGATAAACGTTTATCTTTAGTATAAAAAATGAACCAATGCGCCTTTTCTGGTGTTGCCCACGAGCACACGTAGCGGTGGTAGACGCGGGTGTCCTCCATTCTTCTGGCACTTGTGGGACGGCATCGGCCCTTGCTAATGGTGCCGAGAGAGTGTAACGTCTTAATTGTAACGCGCTGCAATTTTCTGAACTACTTTCGTTGGCAACAACGATGCAAGCATAATACTAGCTGGTTGAAGTAATCAAGGACACTAACAAAAACCCCAATTCGCCGACGAATGGCGCCGAACATTTGAGGGAAAAGGTCTAATGTTTTCAAAGCGTCTCGGTAAGCGTAGAAGTTGGGTCCTAACGGCACCTAGGGGAACGCATTTATTCGGTGTGCTCCAAGCTCTATCAACGCCCCGTATGTCTCGGGGGATCGGCATCGCGTCGCCGAATGCTCCTCTAAGCTTGAACTTCTCCGCCGACGGGCGTGTCTCGGCCGAGGCCGAGGAGGGAGCAGACGGACTTCTTGTACTTCTCCCAAGCGTAGTCGCTCTCTCCGCCATTGTGGATCTCGCAAACGGCTTCCGCGTACTGCTCGACCTCTTCCACCGACCGAACCTCTTCGTCGGGACAGTCTGCCGACATCCGCTGGACGTGCTCCAGACCTTTCGCCTCCTGGAAAGTCCGTGAAAACTAGATTAATCTCCTTGGATCTGCTTGAACTAAAGTAAGCTACGAGGCACTGCTGGGGTGCTTGGAACGGGTCTTGGACTCGTGCGTTTAGCGTCCCATTTTGCCCACGCGCCCAAAGTGGCAACAAATGACGTCACAGAAGCCAGAATGTCGCACTGTCAGACGTCACGATCCGGGCGGTTTGGCGTGAAAGTTCTGGAAAAAAAAAAGCGCGAGGGAACACGTGTGTCGCCGTCGTGGCGGCGTCCCAACTCCCGGCTGCCAAAGCTTTCATGGACCGTCGAGCCAGAGAGCGACCTGCACCGCCGCAACATCGCGACACTTTTACGACGTCGTCGGGCAGAGATCGAAGGACCACTTTTTCTGGACGCGGTAGACGAACCAGTCGGAGATGCATTCCAGGCACCACAGAACCGCCGCTGCGATCCGAATCTCACTCGAGCATAATGGACTTCTTCCAAAACCGACGCGCCCCATCGCGGCGAAATACCACGCAGTGCACTCTGGGAACTAGTTGGCCACTCAGTTTTGGTTTCGACTGAGCAGTTTCGTCTCATGCTATCACGCCGTGACCGAACGCGCTGCTTGCGTTTTCGATTATCTGATTTTTCACGAACATACAATACACTCATTCTCGAGCGATTCAAAACGAAGACCGGGGCACTTTCCTTGGTTCCCGAAACACCGGATATTGTGCGTGCATATGCAAACGTATCGTGGCTTAGTCACCTCACCCCACGAGTGCGTGTTTGAGCTCAATTTCAATAATCCCGTCTAGTACCAGTGAACTAAAACTGAAATTTGTTCATCTGGAGCCTTACACATATTTTGTTCGCCAAACGTCCGCTTCTTGTTACTTCGTTGGGCGAAAAACAAGCCACAGCCTCACTGGGTATCAAAGTTGAACCCAGCGTTTACGCATGAACGTTTAAGGAAACGTAATAAATTCGACCTCACTACTGCACAGAAGTTACTATGATGTCTTCCTCGTGTCATCATATATCTCCCACTCAAATTTTATGCTGATAGAAGATTAACTTTTCGCAAACGCTGATATCGGCTAGCTACGACGGAGGCCCGAACAAGCGTCCCCTACTCCTCGCTAAGCCTTTTTGGACGAGCTTTTACTGACGCCCAAAATCTGCGCCTGAGCGGTGTGTCTGAAATTATCTCGGCATACTCAGGTAGGAAGAAAGCAAACACATAACAAATATTATGGCCATTAGCAACCGTCAAACGCGCTTTGAATTCGTTCGTTTGGCGCACCCGTCCGGCGCACTTCCGGCGAACGGTGCGACATTCTTCACACAAGTGCTCGACTTTTGCTTTCTTAAAACAATCTGTATGTGCGAATTTGTCTATATGATTGGGCAGGATAACTTTATGCGCATACGCGATGTTGAATATTAGTGGAATGCAAGCGGGTGGGGACTTCACTTCGTGCAGTGCTGCGGGTCAGTACAGATAAGAGATAAGAAGTGTGTTCAAATTGAGCTTTTCAATGGCGCCTCCTAGTTTTACCTCGCATACTCAGGCATATTAAGAAAAACAGTAATTGCAAAAAATAATATTTCGTCTATGGACGCAGGAAACAAACAAACTGCCTGATCAAGAACACTAATGTAAAGGCGCGAGCTCGATGTATCCACGTTGATACAGCTTGTTGATTCGTACACAAGCAAGATCCCCGAGCTTCGCAGCGTCGAGTTTCCCAGCACTGGCTCGTCCAAATACCTCGGTTGGAACGCTAACAGGAAGGCTCAAGTACAAAAATTCAGCAAGCATGTGTTAAGACAAGCTATACGTCTCAGGCTTGTGTTAAAGCTTCGAGGTCTGGCCATTTAGGTTAGTTTAGAGACCACAAACGACGCTCTCGGGACCAGGAAACATGAGATAACGGCCGTTAATAGTACACGCTCTGTGTATAATCTCTTGTCGACGTGTCGATCGAAACCGAAACCATGCCACCTCCTCCCTGGCCAACTAGTTCCCAGAGTGCAACGCGCGCCGTGTTGCATGCAGGACTTTGTGGAAGTAGTCTATTGAGTTACTCTCGTGGGTCGTATATCGCGATTGCGTGGGTCTCGCCACAAGTCGGGAAGCATCGGGGAGAGGCGACTACGGCCGCGCCAAATTACCTCGTCTCCGAGAGACTGCCGCATGCGACGGACGAAGTCGTGCAGGTTGGCTTCCGACCGACTTTTCTCCCACAGGAAGCACTCCATGTCGGCTTCCTCCTTGTCCGCCTCCCAGGGTTCCGTTTTCTGCACCGCGAGACAGAACCGCGTCTTTATCCGCACGCTCGACAATAACGCGACTTCCAAAGGAGCTAGCCTTCAAAGGTTAACCTCTTAGTGATAAGAAAGTAGAGAAGCAGACATCAGAGAACACTGTTCGAGAAGTTAAAAAAGAGGAATCTGACTTTTTCGAAAAACCTTTTGACCATGATTTGTGCCACTCGTGCGATAACCTTCTGTCCCGAGATGCCTTAGCCAGGGCTGCAACACACCGCACTTTGAAGGCGAAGGATTTTATAGATCGGGCAAAGCCGAGCCGACGGCAGCACCAACGGCATCTGCCCGTTTTTCCCACCAGTCTCAACGATCGGAGACTGTAGAAGCAGCTTAGCGGGTCGTCGACCCCAACTTAAAGGAATCGCTCACCCACGACTCATGAAACACGGCCGTCAGCAGATAGTGGGCATAGTCGTAGTTCTGCTTCTTGAGTGGACACCTGTAACGTACAAAGCCGTAGGGGAAGATCGAGCGAGCAGATGGGTAGACACTCGCAAAAAACATTCATTGTTTGTTTCGTTTACTAGTCGTTACATATTGTTGAAGCAATGAATGTTTCCCCAACGTGGAGGCTTCGTCGAGTACATTTCAGTCACGTCCTCTTCTCAATAATGCGGGAACAAATTGAGAGTTCGACTGAACCTGTGAATGCCACACTGACCTGTCCGTGACAATCGTGAGGATGTCGGTGGCAGGGTCGTAGCGATCCTTGACCAGCCGCAGCAGCTTGTCCTTGGCGTGGTAGTCGAGCTGCAACCTAGACAGCTTGATCTGCAAACAGACGACGCACGTTACCGAAGGAAGCACCTTCAGCAGACGACATTCAGTTGAAGGGAGCGACCCTCCTCGAACTAATCTGACCGAACGATTACGTCCGAACCACGAGGTGACCAGAAATGCGGACGTCCTTCACCTTGCTGCGGCAACAGACAGTGCTGACAAGTACAAGCTTGAATTATATTGTTCTTTTCCATTCGTTGTTCCCATAAAAATGATCCGGCACGGCGGCACCGTTGGGAATGTGATAACGTTCCCGTCGAGGGTAAAGCGGAGTTGAGCGGAGGAGCGGCAGACCTTGAGTGTGACGATCCGGGAGCGGACGTCTCGAATGGTGGGGCTCGAGTGACAGTAGTCGCTGTCCGTCACTTCCACCGGGAAGTGTTCCTCGCACTTCTCGTCCGTCTCCAGTCCTGCCGGCCACTCTGTGCAAAACTCTGTTGGCCAACGAAAGCGAAAAGACATCGCTGCAACAACTTTCTTTCAATGCCTAGAGCTCTGGTCTACATTCACTGTTTCCTTCTGCTTTTGCCTCTAAAGCTGGAATCCCGTTTACAAGTCGCAACTATGCATAAGTGCACATCGTGCACAAATCTATGTGCATATTGAGCTTAGACCAAAATGTGCAGTTGGTGTCGGACAAAATTCCATGTCCTGCTTAGAGGTGAACTCACTGTTGGACTTTGAACAGTCTCTCCAGACGGAGGTGCAGAAAAGGAAAAAAACTTTTAGTCGAAGCAACAGACATGAAAGGGAACGTTTTGAGAAATTCTCTTGTGTGTCTGTTCCTTTGACTAAAATTTTTTCCTCTTCTGCGCCACAGTCTCGGGTATTAAACGACATGATAAGCTAACACCAGCTCGCCTGCGCACTTACAGTCTGTTCAAACAGGGCAGCAACAGTCAAATATATCGTGGGATGTCCACAATAATTGCACTCTCAAATTCTCAAACTCTTCCGTACCTTGCTTGAGAACTCTAGAAAAACTGACTCGGTAACTCCGCATGACAAATGTCTCAAGGACAATTACTAGCAACAAAAGTGTGAACTTGACCGCCACGACTGCTTGCTGCTCAAGATATGTTTAGATTCTTGACAAAGCAACAGAAGCAAAAAAAGTAAACTACCAAACCTGCATACAGCCGGTGCTATCACCTTCCCTCCCAGACAAAATTTGTCGCATCATGATATTGGGGAAGGAGAAGGAAGAGGGGCACATTTTTGAAGCGCTCAAATATTTGCCTAAAAGCACACTACAAGTTTGCTGCGCATGCTCCTCCTCAGTCATGAGTAGATTATATCTCCTGAAAACATAATTTCTTAAGATATTCGGGTCTCCAAAAACCTATAACTTGCTAAGGTATACCAATTTCGTATTCAGCACTAATCATTAGGTAGCGTAGCCATTATTTACGTATGCCATCAACCAAATGTGGCCCTTGTGCCATGACAACTCAATCAGTCAATCAATCAATTGTGCCTATCTGCCACAGAAAGTGCGTCAGTGGATTTCTATGTATCTGCAACGACTCGGCTAGATTCCCCAATAACACCGGTACGTTTTCAGGCTCCCCAAAGGTCCCAAAAAAAAACTCCGTTGCTTCTTCTGTTGGCACACACGCTTTCTGAAATTAAACAGTCTCTGAGTCTCGAGCAAGAACTCTCTTTGGAAAGGTTCTCCTTCAACTTTGTTGACACAGAATGAAGCGCTGACCAGACCAAAGAAACCAAAATTTGGGGGTTTTACGTGCCAAACCAACGACGGGCATCTGGCACGCCCCAGCGGAGGACTGAGGATTAATTTCGACCACCTGGGGATCTTTTGACGTGCAACCGAAAGCTCGATTACACGGCGCCTTCTCCGCAATAAGCCTCCGTCAGATTGCGGGCACCTCGGCCGGGATTCAAACCCGCCACATGCTGACCGGACCCACACGCCAACGCCACCGAAGCGACGACACTCACGCCTCAAAACCTGGCAGTGCTTGGCGAGGTGAGCGGGCGTAAGGTGAAGGAAGTTTGGGATCTTCATGAGCTCCAGGTTGGCAAACTTGCCGGGGGGCGCACCCCGCTCCACGTAGCCCTGGCGCAGCGGCAGCGGGACCACGGACGGCCGGAAAGACTGCGCCGTCGGCCATACGCTCGGCCAGTCCTGGTCCACGGGCATCCGTGTGTGCCTCGGATTGGGGAGCTGCGAGAGGGCAGAACCTCCTTGCTCGCAACTTTGCACGTCAAGCAAACCAGAGAGCAAAAGGACAGGCGAGCTGCTAAAGAAGACAATTGCAGACGACCACACAAAGCAGGCTGCGATTGACAGCAACGGATGTTGCATCGTTGAAAGATGTGCTTTAGGAGATTTTCTTTTAGTCAATATGCTTTAGATTTTTTTTTTCTATACGCTTTAAACAATTTCTTTTTAGTTTATGTGTTTTAGATTTTTTTTAGTCCATCAGCTTAAGAGATTTTCGTTTAGTCTATGTACCTTGGGAGGTTTGCTTTAGCTTTGCTTTTAGTAGTAATGTTAGAGGAGGTGTGTCCTTTTGCGGAATGCTTTTACAAGATGTGCTTTTGGCAAGAAAATTACGCCGAGACGTGCCTTTGGGTTAAAATGATCTAATAGAATGTTTCGTAGATGTGCCGGAAAACTTTCCACAACTTTGAATCAGCGATGGTGGTAAGGGGGGAACAAGGGACTGATAGGGCATCTTGTCATAAATGACGTAATTGGTTGTGCGAGGAGTCATGGCAATAGGGACGGGCAAATAGCGCGGCAACGATGGGGCGACACTCGTCCTGCGATCACGTGGGTATTTGCCTACGGGTGTTGCTGGATTTTGCTCGAAAGGGGCGCCGACAGCTGCCACTGTACAAGAAAAACCTTGAAACCGTGCTCCATATTGCTTTCACGGCGAGAGTAGCAAAAGCCACAAGACTGAGCTTTTGGGCGTCCCTGCCAAGTGTGCACGCCTGTGCAATGCAAGTATTGTTCGAGACTAACATGCTTGTACACATAGCTTCAGTTTTAGCTGTGCAAGAAGTAAAGCTAAAAGATATCTACATTTCGTAATTTTATCAATCCGCGGGAATTTTCAGAAACACCGAATATTTACCGAGTGATGCACTTATTTTTGTCAGTCCTTCACCAGCATCTCATTTTAAAAGTATTCGAGAGTGTTTAGAAGAGATCAATCCTCATCCTCTGAATGCTTCATGATATTTACTAGGGCATTAATTTTGAATGAGGAATACAATTATAATAAAACAATATGGATGACCACCTTGAAATTGGAGATTGTCAATGCTGCTTAGTGCTACATTGACATAATGCACATTTATTGGATATACATTCAAGTTTTAATCTTCCCATTGTAAGGCTGCCCTACAAACATTTTAATGGTTCTACTAGCCTTCTAATCTGACGAGGTATATTTTCCCAGTTGCAGAAAATCATATAACGCTGGTAATGTTTAGGCTTACGACTTGAGCGAAAGTTTTTATCTCCGACTGCTCACCTTAGAACAAGGAATTTATTTGAAATTGCACGATTGTGCAAATAATGGAGTTGGATTCGCAGAGCGAGCACGCCTCTAAGAAACGAAAATAAGGGGAAGTTCTTATTTTCTTCTAGAATAAAGAATTTGTTTAGATTGTACATCACTTGGATGAAACCTTATGCCTTGTACACACAATTCAACAAGACTCTGCAAGTAACAAGTAACAAAGAAATAAAGATTTGACCACTCACATCAAACTTTATTTCTGTCCTTTTCTTCTTTCTGACTTCTTTCGGTCTGTACAGCTCCAGTTTCCTAAACTGCCCATCTGCACGTGAAAGGTAAGCACCATTAACAATAAAACAATACAATAGAAAAAGAGCTTCCCGTAAGAAACCTACGGCTTTGACTGGTCTTTCAATGGCAGGAACACCTAAACAAACCAAGCAATCAATTTCAAACTTTGGTTTCCCCGCCATGAGTCTTATATGGTGTACTATCGCGGACAATATGAACTACAACAGTCCATCCTTCGCTGGCGTACTTCCCAGTTTCCAAAAAAAAGGTTTTAGTACAAGCAGGTGGTAGGAGGTGAAGTTTAGGTCCCATTCTTTGAACTTGATTACAAAATGAGAGATGACGGAGCTTGTGTGGGAATACAAACGCTGGAAAAGGCCGGACTGGCTGTTGCAGCTTGTATTGTCTGCAAAAATTACGTCGCAAAAAAAAAAAAAAAAAAAAAAAAGCCACCATGGGCATAGGCAGGGTAGAAGAGTCTTTAGCTTTCAAAAAGGCAGTTTTATGTCCCGTGGACAACGTCCACTTCAGGATACCCGAAAGTAAAGCACGAGCCAGGGCAGGGCAGGGGGTCTCAGCTCCAGTACGCGCTCGCTGGTTTTGGCTGCGCGTGCAGGCTCTAGGCCACTCACACTGGAGGCGAGCCGTCCGAAGGACTTCTGTGCCCTTCTCACCCTGCTGTAATATGCTCAGATTAAAGAATAGCCCAACCCATGTAGTACGGGCGTGGGAAGTGGAGAGGTTGCGCCGAGTGGTGTGAACCACTTGCCTTCTTCTTCTAGGCCGGCCGTGTCTGTACGGGTTTGGGCCACGAACGAGGCCGTTCGCTTGTGTCCGGAGAGGTGAGGACCGGCCGAAAACCGAGAGATCCGTCGGCAAGCATCGCGAAACATCTCGCAACTTAGCACATGGGTCGGGGCCCCACGCACTCGCAAGCAAGCCGACGGCGAAAGCATTTGGCACCGCGCGTACTAAATCCAACCTGGTTCGGTCACGTGATAGGGTAACGGATGTGGCGGTAGCACTGGGGTTTCCACAAATTGGCTCAACGTTGGTTTTGCTTGTTTCGAATCGGGACAAACAGAAAGAATTTTGAAAATAATTTCAAAATAGGTGTATTCAAGCGTAATAATGCGGCCAGGTAACGCAAGCTACCGCCCGATAAAAAAAGAAAAAAAAAAAGATAAGAAATTACGAGAGGTTTAGTGCTGCTCTTGTGGCGCGAGGTTCGATATTGAACACGGACCCACTTATTAATCTCGCGTCCAATAATATGTAATGCTCGCAATATGTCCATTTGGGTCCCCCACCCAACGTTGACCCCACCCTTTAGAACGGTGAGTAGGGGGCATTATAAAGTTTCCTTCCTAGACGAGCAGGTGTTTGCGAGCTCGTCTTGTAAGCGTTGCCTCCCACCCGTGACCCTCGTTGTCGGAGGGAGCAAAGCTGTCGAAGCTGGCGGTCCCGTTGAAGTCTCTTCTAATTGAAGCCAGACGGCCGGACGGCCACAGAGTTCTCTCTTGTACTGGGGTCCCCTCGACGCGTTTTACGGACAACGGTGGGTTGGAAGGCGAGCAAGTGTTGCGGAAGGCTACACGAACAACATACACGCTACACAATATGTTTCTTAATTTTTGGTATTTTAGCGTAGTTCCCAGTGGAAATTTTCCTCCGAGAAGACAAACTGAAAACAAGCAAAAAGAAATATTGGTGAACCTCCCGAGGCTTTCCCTTCTAACTACTAACAGGCGTTCCAAGCAACTGCTCTGGAGCCTGTCTGATCTGCCGGTGCGAGACAACACTTTTTCTGCCATCGTGTGATATGATCGCCGAGATTATTTTAACGAGCCTTTGAGGTATGGCCTATTATTCTTAGCTTAGAGTAATACGTCCGAATGGCAAAGAAGTTATCAATTCCTGCAAGTAGAAGAAAAAATAACTTTTTGTAAGACTAATTGAAACATTTTCGCCTTAAAATAGACAGCATGTAGGAGAGGCGTTTCACAATATCCTCTTCACATTCACGAGAAAGGCCTGTGAATCTGCTTGAATGACAGTGGATACTATAGATTACAATCGCAGAACACAGAAACATGATGAACACCATGGACGCGTGTTCCAAAATTTACTCGATCTTACCCCAGGGTAAGGGTTTTGTACCCCTTGGCGTTCTAAAACCTACCCGCGTCCAGCGTTTTTCAATCTGTGCTGTCACGTGATACGATCCGCCGGAGTAACTCGGATTCGTATGAGTAAGATTTGGAACACAGCCCATGATGGTGCCCTTTTGACGCTGTCCGATTGATCCCATCAGCTCGTAGCGTCGGCAAGACCAACTCAACTCTCTGACGTCAGGCCTGGTGGGCAAACGCGGGCTTGTTTGTAAACAACGTGTTGGTCGAGTTGTTTGCCTGTTCGCTCGCGGGCGCGCCGCGCTTAAAGGGATACTTCAACGAAATTTGAAATATTCCCGTCGTGTTCAAAAATAGATTAAATATGATCCACAATATCCGTAAATGACAATCGCACGTTTGTATTTTGATCCTGGTGGCTGTATTTTTCATTATAAACGGCCCACTTGGCAAGCGCTCGGAGAAGGCCCAGCTTAGAGCACGTGACATCCAACGCAATCGTGACGTAGGTCGTCTCAAGACGAGCAAAGTTACGGCGAGGCTGACGTCGAGAGGATGGCCTAGTCGTTCCAGCCACCGAAGCGGCTGCTTTTGTACGAATTTTGAGTGACGGGTTAATCTTCTATAATCTTCTAGGGGGACAATAGCGACTTCAGCGACACACAAAAGGGATTCTCGGGAAGAGGGGAGTTCCTCCTTCCCCCCTTCTCTCGTCGTGGCCGGAGGCGAGACAACCTCCGTCACTAGCTGTCAAGGTTCCTAGACGAGCATTACAAACGAGGCGTTAGCGACATCCACCAGGTGCTCTTTGCTAATCGTTTAATTCGTTTTAAAATTCCCTTTCGAGACTTTTTTAACAAGATATTGGTATGTTCCATGTGATACTGCTCTTTTGAACACATATAGACCAAAAAATGAGCGCCGAAATTTCGTTGTAGTATCCCTTTAAAGATCGCTACGTCCTGGACGCTGGATCATTGCCTTTACGTTGTCATGTACGCAGGCATAGACAGAACAGCGTGTCATCGACTAACGGAAGCTGCAGATACGATACGATACGATACAAACTTTATTTTTCACCCCAAATACAAGTGGTGAATGGGAGGCCGGAGAAAAAGCTGCAGAAATGCAACTTACAAGGGCACCGCCCCCCCCCCCCCCCCCCCCCATTCAGAAGCTACGACGGAGCATATATAATACAGTGGTCAAAAAAAAAAAAAGGAAAATAAATGAACAAATTGATTATTTGGCTGTTTGACAATTGCACAACATCGATATTTTTAACAAAATTTCAACTTTTTTTTTTTTCATGTTGGTCCTGCATTTCGGAATTTTCTAGGGCTAGTGATTTCTCCGTGAATAATAAACGCTTTTTTCTTTTAAATCAGACAGTTGAAGAATTATATTTCGGCGTCTCAGTGCCGCATATTTACACGCCATCGTTAAACGATAGTTACAGATTTGGTGTATATTCATAATGTTGTATAATTTGAACATTGAATGCGTATGATGTATGTAGGAAACCTTTTACCTGTATTATTCTTAGCACTTTTTTTTTTTTTTGTTGCAATAAGTGTATTTATGTAAGTTTGGGAAAGACGTATTACCCCAGATAAGGGTGCAGTAGCATAAATGAGAATAATATAGGGAATTGTACAAAACCTCTTTTACGCTGGTTCGAGGGACTTGCCTATGCTTATTTATATTTCCTCCGACTTTGCCTAATTTAGAGCAGAGATATTTCACGTGATTAGTCCAGAGCATGTGTTTGGAAAAAAAAAATAATGACTCCGAGAGTTTTTACGCTATTTACAAATTTAATGTTTGAAGACTCGAAATTAGGAGGACTATAAACTCGCGGTTACTTGAACCGCGTGGGCGAAACATTATTGCTTTTGTTTTTGAAGTATTTATATTCAGGCAATTGGATTCAGACCATACTTTTAACTTCGCAAGAAATCCGTTAGCTTTATTTATGAGGCCCTCTTCCGATATATCAGAAGAAAAAAAAAGAAACACTTGTGTCATCCACATAGATTATATATTTACAGCTTGAATCAATGCTCACAGTATCATTAATATATAAAAGAAAAAGAAGAGGTCCTATAATACTTCCTTGGGACACTCCTGCTGATATGATTAATGGAATTGAGTTCCCATAATTAATTTGCACAACCTGGGTACGATATTCTAAATAGGATTTGATTAGTGCATGTGGAAGATCACGAATGCCATACGCCAGGCACGTAGCCAGGGGGGAGGCCCATGGGGCCCGCCCCCCCCCCCCCACCCCAAAATCCCCCTCCTCCTGAGGAGGAGGGGGGAGGACCTCCTCTCCCCCTCCTCCTCATACAGCATTTTGTCATGGGCGCCCCTCCTTCCTCCCCCCCCCCCCCCCCCCCCCAAAACCAAAATCCTGGCTACGTGCCTGCCATAGGCATATAGTTTATCTATACAAAATTAAATGATTAATACAGCCAAACACTTCTTTGAAATTTTTAAGTATTTCTTCTTTCTGAACCAATAACGCTGTCTCTGTTGACCTATTGTTTCGAAATCCGAATTGACCATCAGTAATTTTAGAGTGTTTATCACAAAAGTTAACAACACGAGAGTGAAATATTTTTTCGAGACTTTTTGAGAACGCATGGATGTATAAATACAGGAACGTAGTTCCCCACTTCATTTTTGTTACTTGCTCTAAACAGCGCTAAAACTTTTGCAGTTTGCATTTTTTGGGGAAAAGTGCCAGATTATATTGCGAGGTTGAATATGTATGCTAGACATGGAGCAATGATATCCATCACATACTTTATGTTAGACATGAAGCAATGATATCTATCACAGATAGAATATGTCCCACCCTCCTTTCGAGCGTTTATCACCCAAGCGAAAAATGTCGAGTCACTGGGCTGCTACGCGTGCGCAACGTCTGAAGTTTGCAGAAGAATGGCAGTGCGCATGCTCAGAATGAGTACCACAGCATGTGCTTCGCTTCGTTGTGTACATGTATATGTCGGCACGCAGGTTGAGGGCACGAATAGATACGACCATGAACACATACGAAAAGTGCATATCCCTGTTCATGATTGGTTGGATGATAATCGAACACATACACAAACATAACGAACACCATGACGTGGCGTTTTTGACGTCACGTCGACTGCGCCCGGATTTAGGATAAAAACGGCAGCGGCAGTTCCTGCTAGTTCTGATCAGTTGGTTCTACGGTCGCAGGTACAACAGACGGACCTCGGTAAGTTCGGACTCGTCGAATGTTCCATATGTAGTACGTCAGTTTTCTTGCTCTACTGTGCTAAATGTTCTGTGGCGATTTCCCACGTTTCGCCGCTTGCTTTCCAGATGATGATTGCTCAAGGTCAAGCCACCTCCGCCGGTCAAGAAGCGCCGGCCGAAGTCGCGCCGGCCGAAGTCTCGCGGACGACTCGCTTCAACTTCGTGGCTCGCCTGACCGCTCTGCCGGCGGTGATCGCCCTCCGCGACGTGGCAACACAGTCATATGGTCGCGCAAAGAACAGCAGCGCCTTCGTTGCCGTTCCCTTGCAGCTGGTTGAGCTCGGTGTCCAGCTCGTCGGGGAAAGAAGTCTGCCTGTCCTGGACAGGTTCGGTCCCCAGCTGAGCTACGTCGACGGTCTTGCCTGCCGAGGACTAGCAGCCTACACGGATCTTGCCCAGAAGCAACCCTGGGAAGTCATGATCGACACAATGGCTTTCGGCCTTTCCAAGCTCGTTAGTGTCAAGGACTACGGAATGTCCAAGGTACGTGGGGTACCATAGGGTGTTTTTCACGTGACGTTAGTCCGCCATTTTCTTTTTAGATGAAAGTTTGATAGTGACAGATTAATTCTTCAAGATGCTCGCCTAAGCACACTCATAAAAGCAAAATGGTGGGCATATCGTTATTATACTCCGCGACAACTTTTCTTGGCAATGCAGTGGAAGGTACAGGCCCGCGTCCCCTCTCCCATTTTTAAGTTACGCAGGCTCTCTTCCTCCCCCATTTCCGGGGAGAGGAGGAGAGCCCGCGCACACTCAAAATGGGAGAGAGACGCGGGCCTGTACCTTCCACTGCATTGCCAAGAAAAGTTTTCACGGTGACTGGATCCTTGAAATGCTTGCGTACGCATCAGACGGCTCATAACAGAATGGTGAATTTAATGGCATCGATAAAAGCCCCGCGTAGTTGGTGGCAGGAAAGAATCCCGTGTGCTCCGCCTCGAGCGCGAGCTTTCTGCCTTCGATAGCACTTCGGCGCACGAGCAGCCCGACGGAAGGAAACTGGCGCGTGGCTTTTACCTGGTTGCAAACTTCTCACTGGGACTCTAATATACCTTAAAGAGGACGTTCTAAGATCATGTTCGGTCCCATACCCTTCACTGATTTAGGCGTGCCGCCACTTTAAATGCTCGTCGCCGGTTTCTTCTCTCCCTTTTAGGCCCAAGTCGTGAAGACAGTTGCAGCAGGTGCCCTTCATGTCACCATCCACCCCGTGCAGTCTCTCTCATTGTGCAAACGTCGAGCCTTCAACTGCAGCTTGAAAGCGCTTGAGGCCTTTGATGCTGCCCTGGACGAGGTAGTTCCATTATTGCCACATGTATTTTCCACTAACTTTCTTTGCCTTCCAACTTTCCACTGACGCTTCCGCGCACGGTCTTTTCAGCACATGGCTTCCCGAGCAATCGACCTGCCCGAACGCTCATCTTCGAGTACGCCAAACTTTGCCACACTTTTCACTCTCTTGGACGCTGTTGTCTTCAAGACAGTTGCTTGTGCCAAAGCCCAACTCGCTGCTTGGATTACTGGCCTGCGTCAGCGGATTGGCCGAGTTCGGTTCTTCTTTACTGTCCCTATGGACCCTCCACAAGGCCCAGTACGTGCGACAGTGTCCAATTCTTACATGGTTTGGCGTTCTGAGTCGTCTGCTTTCGCCACGGACCCTTGCCAAGCTCCTGGTCTAATCGTATGCCGTCATCATGACCACTGGGATGCATCTCCCTTCGCTCCTCGTTCGCGGCCTCGGCGCACGTCCCGCAAGAGCCGAAGCCGTACCCGCCTTGCTAGACTGGTGCGTCTCTTTGAATATCGCGTCGATTCTTGAAGCCGAAAGCGAACTTGCATGGCTTTCAGCCTGCGTGCCTTTTGCATAAATTTGCATAAATCAACAGTGGTTCTTATGTCTTACATTATTGTTTACATGTCGTTCATTCCTTAGCAGGTTCCTGTTGCCCGGAACGAGGGCCCGAACGAGACAGCTGAACAACCGACTGAAAGGTCTTCTAACAAGCCATCTGACGAGTCCGCTGAACAACCGACTGGGGGCTCGTCGGACAGGCTAGCTGAACACGAGTCTTCCGCTGATGCGACCACAGCAGAAGACGCCGTGGCGGCTTAACCAATGGTGTAACTGCTCCAGCCTTGTGGTTTTATTCAGGCCTTGCGAGGTCTGTTTTACGTAAAATAAACTTTTTTTATTCCGATTCGCCGTTGTTAGGATTCCTCACTATACCGGTCATCATATATCGCGTGATGAGTTATATGCCCTTCCGCTCAGGGGCAGACCCAGGGCTCCGTTTTTATTATTATTATTTTTTTTTTTTGGGGGGGGGGGGGGGGGGTGGGGGTGGGGGTGGGGGGGAAGCCTTGTAAAAATACTATTCTCCTTTTCTTTTTTTGTGCACCGGGGTTAAAATGTTCTTCAAGAAGGTGGGAGGAGTGTGGGTCGACCTTGTTTCGGGGGGGAAAAGGGGGGGGGGGGGGGCGGCCGCCCCCGTGCCACCCCCTTGCATCCGCCCCTGCTTCCGCTGGCATAAACTCTGTTACTCTGGTGCTGGAAATGGCGCCTGCACTTAGCGATCTCAAATTGTATGGCGATTTGCTGGGCAATTGTGTTGGATACCTGAAACGTTCTTGCATCACAAACGTTTAGCGATACTGGGTTGTGTTACGTTTGCGGGCAGCCCACCGAGGCGGAGACTGTAGTTGGTCTGACTGCGTTTATTGCCTCTCGGCAGCAGGACGAAGAAGAGCCTCACGCTGCTATATAGGCGCAGACGCTTTTATCTGTTCCAACACGGCACTATGAGCCGCTGTCGCAGCAGGTTGACGGTGACGCCCTCGCTAGCGTTGATAAGCGAGGCCAACAAAACAACAACATAACAGTTGCCAGACGCCCGTGCATGCCTTGCACGTGACGTCACGGAAGGACAGGGCTTTTCGCCATGTTGGGTGTGGACTTCACACAGCGCGGATGCGCTTACAAGGCGTAGGGTATGCCGCTAACCGCCCGGACATGCGCTGACATCAGTCTTGTACACGTTACTAAAAAAAAGTAATTGATTACAATTACTATTACTCATGGCTAAAAAGTATTAGATTACTTGATTACTCGGCAGCAAAAGCAATTGGACATTACTTTAAGAAGTAACCGCTACTTTTCCGATTACTTTATTGTGTGAAGACATATATTTAGCACTCATAACAATGAACTTCTTCCAACCTCGAAACCTTGCTTTTCGCAAAGACCATGTAGGGGAAATACAGGATCTTGACGGGGTAACGGACATTTCCTTGAACGTCATTTCATCGAAAGCCGTTTCATCGAATGAACGGACATTTCATCGAACGCCGTTTCATCGAATTTCTCTGTTATGGCTCTGTACCGAGTTTTGGGGCATAACAGTGCTTTATAGATGTTTCACCTTGCACTTGTGAAATTGTTTTGAAGGTGGTGTCAAATTACTAAGAATAAAGACAATTGGCATAAAAAGAAATAAAAACAATTGGGTATGCGACTTACTTAAAAGCTTTACTCATGTACACACATGACTGAAACCACGACACTGCAAATAAAAGACAGACACTTAAAACACTTCTAAGTGTCTGCTTTCTGTTTTTGTCTCATTTTTAATTGTTTCATGTGACATGGAGAGGAGTCATTGTTTCATGGAGGCTTTCTTCTCGAAGTAGGATATGTTCACGATGGAACTTATCTCGTCACTGCACCCAGTGATATAAAAACAGAAAAAAAAAAAAAAGAATTAGATGAATTAAGTTGCGTATAAAAATTAAAGCGAATTCAAAAATATTACAGACTGTAACGTTGTTCGATGAAAAGGGGTTCGATGAAACGGCTTCTATGAAACGGCGTTCGAGGAAACGGCGTTCGATGAAACGGTGTTCAATGAAACGGCTTCGACGAAACGGCATTCGATGAAACGGCGTTCGATGAAATGTCCGGACGCAATCTTGACGTGTTTTAGACATTCTTCGGTTCTGGATCTCCTATGGGCTGCGGGTTGGTACCCTAAGCAGGATTTTTTTATATTTCTGTGCGTGTGTGCGTGAGGAGGCTAGTTTGAACGAAGGACTTACAAAGCTACATTCCGCCCATACTCTCGAGCTCTTCTCTCCCAGCTCAGTGCGTACAGGTGGTCGAGCTCCTCCTCGACTGCCCTTTTGGTCACATGACCTCCCCGTTAACCAATCAGCGTCGAGCAGCTCACTTCTTTCCCACCCGATAACGATTATAATCGGTATCAAGCCTCGCGGCCATGCTTTGATTTGGGCTTCGCGATATGCCGAACGTCTATAGCCAAAGAACGCTAAAACGTGTGGCAGGAAGTCTGCTTGGTATCTGCCGGACGCAGTGCAGATGCCCGCAGGGATTTCCCACCAAATGGCACCTCAACTCACGGTGATGTGACAATCTGAAAAGGCACTCGTTTAATAATCTGTATGGTCTGGGTTCGATTCCCGCCTGGTGCAAGGGCTTTCTTTTCACTGCGTTGGCCTCTCCCCTTTTTTCCGCCACCTCACTTAAAAAGCCACGCTTTTAGCAAACTTCACCTTTATCCAGGCTTCACAAAATGCCGAATACCTATCCAAAAAACGTTTCACGTTAATATATAGGGTGTCCCAAGTCACCAGGTTCGATCTAAAATGAACCGGAAAAATCGACGCCTGCACGTAGAACCCCGCAGGGGGCACCTGTGAAAGCAGGTGTTTGGAGGGTGGCGTCTCCACGGACCCCGAGCCATGCGGGTTCGCCCGCCCACGTCTGGCTGTGCGTGGCTTTCACGTGTCCGGGGGAAAAGGGCATCCTGGTGGTTGAGCCGAGCCCGGGGTAGGTTTGGACCCTTCGGGGCCCCCCGGGCGAGGCAATACACCACTTTGGCCCCCGCTTCCCGTAGACTGGTGTCCTGGCTTGACCCGACCAGGATGATTCAGTCAATCGCCACTTCTACTATCCCCTCCCTTCTTTCACGCTTGTCTTCTCCTTCTTTTCACTCTTCTCATTTCTCTTCTTTCCTTTTTCAACTCCTTTGGCGGCAAGGGCTAACCTTGGGTGGCTACAGAACTCTCTCTTTACCCCCACTTGGTTATAGCATCCTAGTAGCACTAGTAGAGTAACATACTCAGACAAGCCAGACCTGTTATGAGATGTTACCTATCCCCTCGTTGGACTCCGTGGTGGGTGGTGCGCTACAGATGCCGAAGTTTTTTGCCCCTCATATGGCGCCCCTCCTCTCTAAACCCGGTTCAAGGCACGCTTCCAATAGGCCTCGCCCTGAGCCCTATGTCACTGAAAAAGCCCCTGAAATGGGAACATTTGCATTTTGTCATTCACTCGAACCTCGAAGACAAACCAGTGTCGAAATTGTCCCCCTTTGTGGTAGCCAAGGTGCTAGAAAACCTCCATTGGGTTTTCACACAAAGCGAAAAAACTCCACTCCGGCGACCTTCTCGTTGAAGTAAATACAAAAGTTCAAAGTGAGGCACTCTCCAAGATGACCAGCATAGTGGACGTCGAAGTGTCCGCGAGCCCTCACCGGACGCTCAACACGATCCGTGGAGTCTTCTCTGAAGAAGACTTCCTCGATGCTAGTGAGGAAGAAATTCTGGAAGGACTGAAAGATGCTGGTGTTGTCGCTGTCAAACGTATTATGTTTCGGAAGGATGACAAGGAAACTCCATCAAAGCATGTGATCTTGACCTTTGCGAGACACACCCTCCCTGAAACAGTGAAGGCGGGTTATCTCCAGTGTCTCATCCGTCCCTATGTTCCCAACCCGCAACGGTGCTTCCGCTGCCAGCGCTTTGGGCATGGGTCACGCAGTTGCCGAGGAAAAGAAACTTGTGCGAAATGTGGAAGCCAGGAACATGTTGCTGACATCTGCGAGGCGGCGGCCCGCTGTAGTAACTGCAGTGGGCCCCACCCAGCTTACTCCCGCACCTGTCCCCTTTGGCGTCAAGAAAAAGAAATTCTTTCCTTAAAGGCAAAGGAAAATATCCCCTACCTGGAAGCCAAGAAGAAGCTGTCGTTCCTCTCAAAGGGAGGTTACGCCGAGGTGGTGCGCAGGGGTCCTGCACCACGCTCGGAGACTAGGGTTACTCAGGTCTCTCCTGAGATCTTGGCGGCTGACCTAAGGGCCCCATCCCATCAAGAGAAGCGGCATGCTGCTCCCCTGGGCAAGGACGGGCCAGCAATAGCCGTGCCCGCCTTCCCCTTCAAGACTATGGAGCAGGGTCAGCAGGCTCCCCCTTCTCGTAGGGAGGGCGCCTTAGCTGCTTCCTCTGGTCAGGACAGGTCAGCACCGTCTGCACCTGTCAACACTGGCCGCTCTCCTAAGGAGAAGAAGCGAGGCCCTCGGTCTCAGTCCCTGGAGAGGCAGCCAGCAACCAAGGAGCTGCGTGGCTCGCACGCAGGTTCCTCGTCGGGAAAAGAGGTGGAACAGATGGATGGGGTAGAACCCCTCCCCAGTACATCGACCACCCTTCCACCTAGTTCTGGTCGTGGCCGCGGATTAGGGCCCCGCGGCACAGACCCTCCCGGGCTAGCAGGCAAGTCTGCCTGCGGGGCACAGGTGAACACTGGCGCTGCCTTGTCTGCCCCCTCATCGACTCCGGGTTCTGACCAGGATGAGATGGAGTGGCAGACTACGAAGAAACAAAAATCGAAAAAACTCGTAACTCCTCCGAAGTGAGGCAACTGACTCACTTTTCCATGTGCTCCGGTTTTTGTGCCTAAAAGGGCTTCAGTACTCATACAGTGGAACTGTCGTCGCCTTCTAAGAAACCTGGATGATGTAGAGCACCTTCTGGAGGAGTACAAGCCACGAGCGCTGTGCTTGCAAGAAACTCATTTGAGTCCCAGCCATACCAATTTCCTCAGACGTTACCAGGTTTTCCGGAGGGATCGTCCGAGCTCTGTCAGTTCCTCTGGGGGAGTTGCGGATGGTTCTCCCGAGAGAAGTTCCCTGCACAGAGGTTCCACTGTCCACACCACTTGAAGCAGTGGCTGTTCGGTTCTTGCACCATAAGGCTCTTACAGTATGCTCTTTATATCTGCCACCCTCCTTTACTTTGAAATGTTCAGATTTTAACTCGCTGTTAGACCAGCTTCCTGAGCCTTTCCTTTTGATGGGCGATTTTAATTGTCACAACCCTTCATGGGGGAGCACACATCTGGATGTCAGAGGAAAAATTGTGGAGTCAGTTTTAACCACACGAAGTCTTTGTCTTTTTAATACGGGCCAGCCAACCTATTTTAGTCCATCATCTTTGTCATCAACTTCCACCGACCTTTCAATTGGTTCTGCTAGTTTACTTCCAGATTTTTCCTGGAGTGTGGATTCAATCCACGTGGGAAGCGATCATTTTCCTACTCTTTTAACCTGTAGCGTAGCCCCTCTTTTAAGGTGCAACCCCACCCTTGGTTAGTGTGATTCTGAACCGATAGATGGCGGTGGGATCGCCTTCCAGGCCTGTACATCAATGCGAGAAATCGTGTGTGGTGGCGCTTCGATACAGTGGGGTATTTTTCTATGTCCTGAATTTGACATCCCTGGTCCCTGGCTTGTTCTTCTCTGCACGAGCTTTCTTTGGAACGCGCACGCCTCCGCCAGTTCTCGTGCAAGGGGGCCAGTTAGTTGCCTACGCTCCGAGCTCACGTCTCCAGCAAATGTGGCAAAACAAAACTCGAAAATCGTCCTGAGCCAAATGGCGAGACACATGCATAACAAAACCACCGACGCGTTGAAAAATATAAAATTGCCCGTGCGCCGTTACCGGAGATTTCAGAGGCCAATTACACATACCTCAATGCAATCAGATTTCTATTGTCACAAATGAAGGTGACGAGAGGACGAACAGTGAACTGAAAAATAAAGGTTTCATCGGCGAACTTGTGCCAAACAAAAAAAGTAAAGAAAGAGCGTCGAGGCAGCAGAAACCCGGCGGCGATTCGGCAGCGTAATAGAGAGCGAGAGCGAGACTGACTCGACAATGTCGCGGGCAGCTTCTTATCTACAGTGCGTCACTATCTTGAAAGTTCGGCAAAGAAGGTTCGAGCGTCACGTGCTTGGGGCAAGGATGAACTGGCACTTTCGAGAAGAAGAAAGCAGGGCGAAAGTTACGTCTGGTGCTACAATGAACGCGAATCTTCTAGAAGTCCCTGACCGAGCGTTGCTTTTTTGGCTCTGCGGGCGGCAATAAGACGGACCGGCCCTTTTGCCGTGCATGTGTGGATTTCCAGGAAAACGTGATGACGTGATAGACATTGGTTTCCAAAATTCCAGCTTGAGGAATTAACTACCTAAAATATTAAAACAAATTAACTATCTTTTGGGCGGTCAGGTGTCTCATTTAGGTAGCTGGGTGTTTAGTTTGACCAAAACCACGAGGCTGGAAAACGCAAAAAATAACACTCAGGTTTAGATGTTGAGTTTGTTAAGCCCAAAGTAGGAGTGGTGCGGGAGTCATAATAAAAAAATGCCGAGGTTACTAATTCACTTACAGCAATCAATTATAAAAATTAGTTTTAATACGAATCCAGTGATAAATGCATGACTGGTCAGGCAAAGATTCTAGGTCTGTGGATAGCTTTTGCACATAGGTTAAAAAATGAAATGCCATGAAATGACCTTTTTACTTTTGCCATATAACTTTTGCATTAAACCGTCAATGTGCACTGAATGCCGAACAGGCATCCGTTTTCGTCTCGGTTTATTAATTCCTACACAAAAAAAATAAATAATGAAATATCGACTTTTTCTTTCCCTCCAACTGACCGCAAAACAAGCTGCGGTGTAATTTTGACGGTCGTGACGTACCCTGTTTCAGGAACCGGAAGTTCTCTCGGCACTAGGAGCATGGGAGCGTTAGCAGTTAGCGGCGGCGAGTTGGCGGTGTGCCGGTAGGTTTTACTGCGCTGATGGAGCTGATGTAACCGATGTATTTTCTGAATCGGCGCCTCTCATCGCCGCGCAAGCCATGGACAGATCGCAGCTGAACGAAATTCAATGATATATGTTGCGCTACAGCGACAGCATGGGACTAGTCCCATACCCCGGTATGCCTGTTGGGAAGTGCGGCGAGTCTTCCGGCGAAGACTCCAGAAGTTAACCCAACTGTCATTGTTGGTAAAAGGCGGCCCGTGTCTGTCGTTTGCAAAGCGACGTAGATAGAGACAAATGGCCGCGGCGTTTATCGCGGCCTCGGAGATGCAGGAGCGAGCCGACGTTAAGAAAGATACGTTTGAACTACGAGAGTGTCAGCAAGAGCCACGTAAATACCTGTTCACACTCGGAGCGGACGCGCGCGTTTGATGGAAATGCTGTATTCGCGCTGTTGGTAAGCGTTTCGGGACCGATCTCCTACAATTGCAACTCGATACTGACGCGACACTCGGCAAAGGAAGGTTGCGCCGGCATTGCGCGTATACCTCCCACGAACTGTTATAGCTCGACAGTGACGTGAAGTCTGTCAGAATAAAAATGGCAAACTAATAACAAAGTGTACACACCGCGTTACGAAGGTAATCCATACGGCGTTCATTTGAGCTCTATATCACACAAAACAAGAAGATAGAGTCGACGACAGTGTTCGTCAACACTGCCTCGAAAAACAAGGGAAAGAGATTGACCTCACCCCTTAATCTAAAATTGAGGTCAGCGATCAAAATACGGGAAGGGTCCACAAGGGTCGCGCGGGCATATTTCATTCAGCACGCCAGCCGGTCGTGGGCAGACGGTCTTGGCCAAGTAGCCTCGAAGCAGCGCTGCGCCGGAGCCGGAGTGCCTGCTTCGGAGTGCCTGCTAGGCCTATCTGCCGAGCTCGCTTGGTTTCGGTTCGGTGAATTTGTGCCGTTCTGGCTTTTCTCGGGTGTTTGTGGATCCAGCGTTCTTGTTCGTCGTGGTCTGTTTCAAGTACTTTTTTATTGCTACTTGAAGTCGGGACGCGCGAGAAGAGCACGTAGAAAAATAAACGTTCCTTCATCGTCGCGGCCAAGTAGCTGAGCCAGGCTCTGGCTGAGCCCAATGCTGTCGGCCCCAGTGTTCCCAACTATTTTTTGCGGAAGTCCCTACAAACATCTCTGAAAAACCCTACATGTCCCTACATCAGCACCGAAAGTCCCTACGCCCGTCCCTACTAAAAAAAAAAAAAAAAAAAAAAAAAAAAAAACAGCTGCATTTACGGCATATGCACCACAGTAGGGCCCTTGACGCTGTAGTCTTCCTTGAAATTTAATTAATTAGAAGTGGGGAATATTCTTTTCTTCCTGTTTTAGTGAGTAAATTAGTCCTCGTTCACCTAGTCCTTTCATTCTCTTCCAAATTCGTTTAGTGGCGGTAAATGTAACGAAAACAGACATCTTACGTGAACTGCACGCCCTGTGCCTTTCAGTTTGCATTTTAGGATATCCATTGCTCCCGTTTCCTTTTCCTGACTTCGTCTCGATCATGCCTGCATTCTCGAAGTTTCAAGCGGCGCTTTGTGCAGTCTTGGACGAATGGCCGCTTTCGCGGGGCTTCTAATAGTGATTTTCCTATGCGAGAGTTCTGTGTAGGCCACTGGTGTAAATAATTTAGCGCAGAAGAGAGGACATTCTCGTGCCAATCCCGACGGCCCGTTGCTCGCTTAATAATAATAATAATTTATTATCACTTCAAGCAGCAAACATGCAAATCCGCCTCACGTGAGCACCTTCGTGCTTGTTTGTGATAGCGGGCAGTTCCAAAGAGTAGGCCGCACGGGCTGTGCATTTGTTTCTACCGTGGTGGGATAGTGTATGAAACTAAATTCTGATCCGAATGGAGCCCCTGTCAATAGGGAGGTTTCGTAGAACGTTTTCGCCGTCCCGCAAGGCTCTCCGCAATTCGCTACGATAGCGTGAACTCCACAGTCAAGGCTATCGGCGCGCAGGCGCAGTAGCGACTTCTTCGTTGCGGAACGCTTAGCGGAGGGGGTAGTGCGGTCTACGAAAACTCCCTAATGTCATTACGCGAGCGTTCAGTAACGTCATGATTACGACTCTCTAGAGGTACCGATGTCGTGCCGAGACCGAAATAAATCTAAAAATTCGGATGCGTAAGCTACGACACTCTAGATGGTGGTGGATTTAATTTGTAAATTTATTAAAGAAATAATACTTGCCTCAGTCAAAAGTTGCAACGGAAAACAGGAAAATTGCCATGTATTGCAGTGATTGCTATCGTCCCCTGCTTATGTCTATTAAAACGCTCTGGTGGCCCAAAATAACGTTCCAGTGACCAAAAGTAAGGATTAAAAAAACATGTATGCACAGATGTTGAAAAGGAAAAAAACTTCTTAGTTGTACATTTCCTTGTTAAAGAGCTTCATGTGTCCTTCTTTCACAGTGAAGTTGACACACGTCTCTCCCCGGGTAGCCATGGCTGACTTGACCAAGAGCAGGGCGTTGACACTCTCCGGCCCAAGCCTGTTTCTTTTACGGGTCTTCATGTCACTCAACATTGAAAAGATGCGCTCTGTTTCTGCATTGGAGTGAGGAAGGGTGAGGACCAGCTTTGCCAGGGTAGCAATGTTAGGAAGTACTAGTTTGTCATCGAACGTCTTCGTCTTGCTCACCTGACCCCAGAACGCGTCTGGCGACTTGGTTTGCAGCTCAATCTTCTCACTCTCTGTGAAGAACGAGGGAAGCATTCGCCACTCTTGCTCAACATCGCCGACACTGGGTAGGAGGTGCTTGTAGCGATCTTGAAGCACGGGCAACGATGGCAGACGTTTCCGGGCCTCGTAGCTCAATGCCGTTGAGGGCTGCACAAACCGCACTTCGTGGAAGAAGGGTCCGGAAATCGGAAGCCTTTTCTGGACTTCGAGCACTGCGGTTTGATAAAAAGACATGCAGCGCAGCTTGAAGTCACGAACTTCGGATGATCCTCCTTCCATGGTGATCTTGTCCAGGATTCCCTGGCAGCCTGCTCCAACGTACAGCTCCTCCAAGGCCAGCAGATTTCTGGGGTCGAGTGGATTGAGTTTAGCAGGGTCCTCAATAGAAGACGGCTTCATGAAATTCTGGCATAGGCACCTCAGTAGTCTTTGGCTTTCCTCTTGAATGACTGCGATTAGGCTGTCCTTGTTCTGAAACATTGCGTTAAGCTTGTTGAAGAAGCCAAGCGCATATTGCATGAACTTGAGATACGCCTCCGTGATGGGGTTCATGTCCTTCAAGATCAGCACAGCGGCCACAATGCGGTCCTCTGTAGCTGCCTGTAAGAAGAGCAATTTTAAGGTCTCCCATTCCTGGAGCACGCGCTCTACACACTGGTGCAGCACAAGCCATCGCGTCTCACTTGGTCTCAGTATCTTGTTCTTCTCTTTGTGGAGGTACTCTTGGAGTTCAGCGAACTGAGCCTGACGCTTACAGCTATGGCTGAAGTAGTTGGCGACGTTTCTCAAGAGGTCCTCAACATTCCTGGGAAGCTTTAGAGCTGCCTTGCTTGCTGCTATATGCAGCGAGTGACAGATGCAGCGGATGGTTATAAAACTGTCATCCGCCTTTTCTCGCAGCCTTGTCATCAGGGAGTTGCGCTCCCCCACCATCACACTAGCGTTGTCGCATGCGAGCGCGATTATGTTGGTTAGCGGGACTTTCTTCTCAGACAGGCATTTCTCCACAGCTGAGGCAAGCGACTCTGATGAGCACGACCTGGCGTCAAGTGGGATGACTTCCAACAGCTGTGTGATTACTTGGTCTTGCTCTTCTGAAAAATAGCGGACGACACAGCAGAGGAGTTTGGTGTTCGTTATGTCCGTGCCCTCATCTACAAATATCGAAAACTTCGAAGCTCCCAGCCTGTGCGCGAGAACTTCAGTCTCCGCTTTTGCCAACACGTTTTTTACGATAGATTCACACTTCGTTCTGTGAAGACTCACACCTTTGGCAATGGCCGAGTCATGAAAGACCACCTTAGCGAGATCGCCCAGATGATCCATTGCCTTGAAGGATAAGGCGTGCTCAGCCACAAAAGCCGACATTTTGATCTCAGCAGTCTTTACATTCTGTTCGTGCGGGTTTGACTTCTGTACGAATGCTGAGATCAAGTTCTGCTTTCTCAGCCCCGCGGTTGCCTTTATATGGGCATCTCTTTTTGAATGTTTGGTCAACTCACTGTGTCCGGCGACCAGGCTTGCGTTGCAGGCCTTACATGATGCACGAAATGGGTTTCTTGGGTCCGGTGCTAGCCATCCCTTGAACTCCGGATGCTCCAACCATGCCTCGCGGAAGCGCTGCTTCCTCGAAGGTTCGGCTTCATCCTTTGCCAGTTCCCCTCGGACTTTTCGTTTCTTTTTCGGTGTCGTCACTGACGACGGTCCAGCGTGTTGGTCTGCCATCGTTTGTTCTATACGGGGCTAATCAAAGTCACCGGTCGGAATCGGTATGGTTTTGGAAATGAAAGGAGAAAGGGCGAAGGGAGGGAGGACTATTGAAAGGAGGACTAAACAAGCGAAACCACGAGGAAACGACCGCGGTCGTGCGTGTCGTCTGCTACTTCCGTTAAAGCAGGTGGTCATGTGCTTGGGTGCGGCCAATCAGAAACCCACAATTGCTCCACGCTTCAGGATCGAGGTGCACAAGAGAAACGATGTTACATATTTATCAAAAAGCGCGCCGCAGTGTGTTTATCGCGTTTAATATAATGTCTGTTCGATCTGTGGCGCCACCTGGTGTTTCCAGAAGTAACTTTGTTCAAGCAAGAAATATAAAAAAATGCCTAAAGTCCAGACAACACAATTGAGTTTTTAAATGAACATTAAAAATTTCCGTAAATTAAAAAAAAAAGATGGCAGCGATTGTGGAAGTCCCCACGTTTTCCTGTAAAAGTGGCAGGGCGTCCCTACGTCCCTAGTGGACCAAAAATTTGCAAAAAGTCCCTACGTTTAGGGACATGTCCCTACAGTTGGTAACACTGGTCGGCCCGTCGGCCCTACCGCCCCTGCTTCGTTTACCACACGATAGATGGCGCTTGGCTCTAAGCCTTATCAAACTTGGCAATTTTCGTCACATCTCTAATTATGCTACCAAATGTGGACCTGAATATTATTTAACAAAACTTTTAGGAAACATTCGCCGGCTATTTATCGTTTACAATCGCGGTGCTGGTGATGGTGCTGGCTTACCCAATAGGCGACGTGGATTCGGCTGATGTGCAGCGATTCCGCGGATGCATCGCAGTGAAAAGGCAGAAAGCTTTCGAAGGAAAGAAGGCGCAAAACAGTCCAGTTTTCTTTTAAAAGCTTTATAGCGAATCATTTTTTTTTGGCTCCCTATTTTTGTGTTTTTGTGTTTCTTTTCACACCTTTTACGACGTGCAGTGTATGAAATTCGAGTTCAGAATCGTTTCATGGTCCCTTTAAGCAATGTACAGTGTGTCACAAAAAAAAAAAAAAAAAAAATACAGGATTTGTTTGTTTTTTATGCCGCAAAAATGAACTAGGCATCGCCGGACGCTCATTCTCCGCCCAAAGTTAGCGCTAGACGTCACAACCAGATGTCAAAGTTTCAGCCCGATCCGATGCCTTATTCAAAAGTTATAAGTGATTTTCTGAAAAGTTCAATGGGAAAATGGCGGCCGACGTAGTTTTCGAATACATGGGGCTCTATGGCACCAGAAACCGAAAACGGACAAAAAAGGGCTCTATTTTCCCATTGAAGTTTTCAGAAAATCACTTATAACTTTTGAATAAGGTGTCCGTTTGGGATAAAACTTTGGCATCTGTTTGTGACCTAGCACTACCTTTGGGCGGAGAATGAGCGTTAGGCAATCGTAGTTTATTTTGGGTAAAAAAAAAACTAAATTTTTTTTGTGACATTCTGCACCAGTCTTAATTTGGTGATTTATGCGCACAAGTAGTGGTGTGCATAAATGAAAAAGATGCGAACGGGTAGAGTTTGACGTTGCATTAAATGCAGTGTAAGCACGCACATGGTACGCTGATTAAGACTGAAACAGCGCAACATTTTACACTAGCGTTGAGCGCATCGAAAGTTAAGCGTGCATCAAAAGCAGTTTGCACGCATATACTGCTCAGGCAGTAATGTTTTAATGTTCATAGTACTTTATTACCCTAAGATTTGGTGCAAGTTGTCTCCTGTTTGCTTACAACAGAAAGAAGGAAACATTCTAACTCTGTGCTGATAGAAAAACGCCACCCACTGACAGCTACCAATCATCTCGGCGCCGATTATGAGTATTCACTGCATGCTAACGGTCGTGTGCTTAGAACGAGTTTTTCCCACGTGATTTCATACAATCGCAATTGTTTTTGACAAACAAGAATGTTTACTCAAGCCAGCGGCCACATGTGAAGCTTATAAAATATTTTGTATTGATTGTGGCACCCGTGTCAAGTTGTATAGGTTTTTTTTACAATCCGCGAAATAAATTGCTCCTGAGTTACCTTGGTATCTAATGCATGTAGCGCACAAAAGAGCACGACCTGAATCACAGTGGGAAACGAAAACAATAATGATAAACAAGCGTCCGTGTAATCACGCGAAAACTGAGGGCCTTGTACATATGCAGAAGGTAGCTTTGTTTCACTAAATACATTACCAGTAGAGCATTTGATTTTATCGTGTGAGCGAAGCTGAACATAAAAGTGCGAGCATAGTGCCTTGAACTACACTTCCAGTGAACAAGCGCACCATCCAATGCATCGAGCTTGATTTTATAGCCTTTTTGGTGCGCTCAAACCTTTGAAAACACAATTATAATCAATTCTATTATTTCAAATATTTTTATTAAGTGCGCCTATGTGTATGTTTTTGATGTGGTTGTTGTTGCTGTTTTTTTTTTTTTTTTGCGTTTATGTGCTATTTTTTTAGTTACATAATATTTTCCAGAAGTCCGACAACTATAGTCTGCTTCATAAGTAAGAACCGCGTAATCAAAAATGTAGAAAAAAGAACGCGAACACGCGAACTCACATTAAAGTGCAATGTAACGGAGCATTCAGAATTAGTCGTTAGTTTTTTAGAGAGCAGGAATTTCGTAAGGCGATATTGTTACCCGTTGAAGATTATAAAAAGTGCAATACAACTGTTAGCTCGGTGTTATTAACGTGCATTACGCAGTATATGTGGTACACGGTCGCACGACGATAGGATGCAGATAGGCGACTGAACCCAGGGTCCCTGCTAAAGCCCCTTGGTAAAAGCGTTTTTTACGAGTACCGCCAACCATTGTTGTGGAAACGCGCAAAACACGTGCCACGAGTGGGTGCTCCACCGCCATTCTCTTTCAAGGGCCAGACATTTTAGTGCTGCGCCGCCATTTGCCTCCAAGGGCCGCTCGAGAGACGGGCCTCGTGCACTGGCACATTTGAGGTTATATTAAAGACCAGCGCAAATTGCATCGAGGGGATAAAGTCGCTACTGGTTCTGCAGCGTGAGCTCCGTGCCCTGAACGGAGCTCGCGCTCGAGCATTTCTCCACGTGCTCTGGTCTGCGGTGCCCAGTGGCGGTGCCACAACACACTCGGCCAACGATCCCCCACCGCGCTTGGTTTAGCTGGTTTAGCCTGTTAGGTAAACCAAATGAGCTACGCTTAGAGTGTCGGCACCTTTCCCCCCCCCCCCCCCCCCCCCCCCCCAATATTGTTGTGGGCGCCACCATCTTGTTGGTTAGTAACAAATCAAACGCAACTGCCGATCGTCATGATTCAAAAGTGCGACTTCCTCAGCATTCGGTGCCAGGTAGTTCACGTATATTGCTTTGCTTTTTCTCGAATTGTTTAAACATTTGTGGAGGACGGAAAAGCGTTTCTTGTGATTTCAGATACAGCTTCAGATAACTGACAACCATCATTTTAAGCACCAATATGTGTATGAAGCGTGGCTTATTTAGTAGCTCTACTTTGTCCCGACCGCACACCCACAGAAAAAGGACGAACTGCTTGACCTCGCGCTCTATGCGCTGCTTCAGTGGCGTCATCAGTCTGTAGCGTTGGCTGCGCTCCGAACTAAGGTAAAGCAAAGCAAACTTTCATATCTTAGTTTCTCACAAGCCAAACCAACAAAAATCACTTAACACGCCCCAATAAAAAAAAAATAATGCGGGTTTATTTTGACTAACTGGAGATCTTTTGACGTTCAACCGAAATCTCAGATTGGCCTTCGTCGGATTACGAGCACCTCGGCCGATATTTAAATCCGGCAAATATGGATTCATGGGCCAGCGCGTAAGCCCAGAGACACCGAGACGATTTAATGTTTTGTTTTTTGTTATAATATCATTGCTACTTAAGAGCCACCGAGGTGGTTTTTGAAACAAAATAAGTCGAACCATTCCGACAAGCATAGTTTGATTGCGAAAATGATTTTTGAATGTGATAAAAACATTAAAATGTTTTCGCATACGTGGCGAAATCTGAAATGGCAGAATGCATTTCATGGCGCCCATTTTATTTGGATCGCGTCGGGCACGTGAACCGACGCACAGTAGAACGCGCGCAAAAGTGGCTGTGGTGCACCCGCAGCCTCGCGCTTGTTGTTCTGACATCTCTGGCTCGCTCACCGCGAGCATCCAGGCATCTGACACCTTGACATCTGGCACTTTTTCTGTCTTTCACGTGGCGTTCCAAGCGGCACACGACGGAAAATGCACATCAAGCTCTTCTTGAACACGTGTCGCCATCTGTATTTAATAGTAAGAAACTACATTTTGCCGTAACTGAATGGGAAAAGTTTGAGGTCTTATAACATTACTAACGTGTAATATATCAATATGGAAGTTCTGGAAATTGTAATATCGAAGGATGCTTCATAATTTAATGTCTCGTTATTTTGATTAGTAGACGTGATTCCGTTTTTATAGCACCATAAAATAATACCATTTTAAACTTTATTTTTTATTTTAAAATATACATTATCCGTACAGTTCGTTGCTTACTGTTTTACTTTATTACATTCAACCGAACGCTCACGTAAAATATCGTGGACGATGGGACGTTATAACTCGAGAAATAATTTTTTCAATATTAGAGACTGTGGTCTATTAAATGCTAAGTAATTAACTAACCACTAAAAATAATGGTAATATTGAGACATTAAAGTTTCGTTGAAAAACAGCTCTTTAATTTGGCATTAATTTCATAAATGTAAGATACATAGAAAGAAAGTTATAAGCCATCAAAAAAGCATGAAAACCTCATGCACGGTGGGGTTGCACCTTAATTCATACACGCCCGCCTCGTTGGAAGCTTGACAAGGCTGATTGGGGCCTTTTCAAGCAGGCATCGCTTTTAGCATATTCTCGTCTCGAAAGTCTTACAATTGACGAACTCAATCATCTTTTAACCAAGCGCATTATCACAGCAGCCAAGCTGTCCATCCCGCAGACATCTCAATTTCTTCCTAGGAGGCCAAAGCCCTGGTGGAATTCGAAATGTGAAGAGACACGCAAGAAACAAAATCGGGCTTGGGGTATTCTGAGACGATACCCCACTAGAGATAACCTCATATCCTTTCGGAAAATGAAGGCCCGTGCACGCTATGTCCGAAGAAAAGCCAAACGGGAAAGTTGGCAAGGCTATGCTTCCACTATAAATAGCAGTACCTCACCTAAGGAGGTCTGGGATCGAATACACAAGATCAATGGTTCCTATCATGCATTTAAAATCCCCCTGCTTTTTAAAAAATGGAACATGCCCAGACACACTCGAGGAACAAGCTGATATTTTTGGAGAACATTTTGAATATATATTTAGTTCACATCATTATTCATCTACTTTCCTTCGACACAAGATCAATCCCTTAAAAATCAATCCGAGAGCAATCCCTTAAAAATCTCAGAAGGTGAACAGGAGGAATATAATGCTACATTCAGCTTGCACGAGCTCCTCGCAGTTCATCATAACACAAAGCCCTCAGCTCCTGGACCAGATGGTTTACATTATTCAATGTTACAGCATCTTCATCCTTCTACACTCGATGTCATTTTATATCTTTATAACCGCATATGGCAGGAGGGCTATTTCCCTTCATCTTGGAAGGTAGCACATGTCTTTCCACTTTTGAAGGCTGGTAAGGGTGCTTCTTGTGTTTCCAGTTATAGGCCCATTGCTCTTACCAGCTGTCTCTGTAAGACACTGGAGCGAATGATTAATCGTAGACTAATGTACTATCTCGAACATGGTAAGGTGCTCGACAAATTTCAGTGCGGCTATCGTTCATCAAGGTCCACAGTCGACCACTTGGTCCGTCTCGAAACTGTTGTGCGTGAGGCCTTTGCACACGGGCAGCACTGCCTTTCCGTGTTCTTTGATCTCGAGAAAGCATATGACACGGCTTGGCGCTTTGGCATTTTGTGGGACCTGTTGGACCTCGGACTGCGTGGTCGCATGCTTCGCGCAATTCAGAGCTATTTAGACAGGCGCGCTTTTCGAGTCCAGCTGGGAAACACACTTTCCCGTGAATTTCTGCAGGAAAATGGAGTGCCGCAGGGGGGAGTACTAAGTGTCACCTTGTTTATAGTTAAAATGAACTCCATTGCTTCTATAATTCCTCCGTCGGTTCAATATTCACTTTACGTGGATGATTTACAAATTTAAGTTTCCTCCTGTAACCTCTGAGTCTGTGAAAGCAGGGTTCAGCTAGGCATCAACAAGCTTACTGAGGCTGACAGTAATGGGTTTAAGTTCTCTCCTGAAAAGACTGCGTGTGTTTGCTTCACCCGCAAACGTGGAATCCTTCTTGAACCATCCCTAACAATCTACAATAGTAATGTTAGTATCCAACCTCAGCTCAAATTTTTGGGTCTTACGTTTGACAGTAAACTGAATTTTAATGCTCACGTAAAAAGCCTGAAACTGACAGCTCACAAGTCTCTCAATATCCTTAAAGTTCTCTCTCACCGGTCTTGGGTCTCGGATAGATTGTGCCTCCTGCGAATCTATCGCTCTTTGGTGCGCTCCCGATTGGACTATGGCTGCTTTGTTTATGGGTCTGCCAGGCAATCTGTGCTCAAGATGTTGGATCCCATTCATCACCTTGGGCTTCGTTTGGCTACGGGTGCGTTTCGTACGTCCCTGTGCCCAGTTTGTATGCAGAGGCTAATGAGTGTTGCCTCGAAAGACGCAGATTCACATTGGGCATGATGTACTCTCTTCGCATCCGATCTGTCCCCAAGCACCCCACTCGAGAAGTCGTTCAAGAAACACGCCCGGAACGACTCTTTTTCGCAAAACCTAGCGTGATCCCTCCATTCAGTATGCGATTGAAGACCTTGGCCGAGACTGTCGGATTAGATGTGGCATCCCTGGTAGTCGAATTCCCTGGCATCATAGCACCTTGGGAGTGTTACTAGTGTGGGAAGAAAAGAACACACGTCTGAACCCGCTGACGGTCTGCATCACACTACTTCTTTTTCTTTTTATTGGCATTGTTCTCTGCCACTATGGTTTCTGGTGGCGCTAGTAGACTCTTAACATTCCTCCCCCCTTTAAAGTGTTCGCTCATTGCTCATGGGGAACGCTGAACTGGACGTCTGCCTCTTTATTCAGGTAGCTCCTGCAGCGCCGTTGAGGCATTATTGCAGGGGGCGAACAACATAGAAAAAAACATTTCTTGCACTCCGTCTTAGAGCAACGGGAATCGGTTCAACCATGACGGGTGTGTCGACCATGGTTTGATTCCCTGGAGGGTAGGTTTCCTCTGTCGATGTAGACTGCTCGTCGGGTCGAGCCTGGTTCTGTGAAGTCGGCTCCGTCGGTTGCGAAGTCGGCTCCGTCGGTTGAAGCACAGAAGACTGTTCCTGAGGATGGGTATCTGGCTGCGGTGGCTGTTGCATGGTGTTTGGTCAAAGATGGTCACCATGCCGATGCCAAGATGTTCCGTCTGGAAGTTTGAGCTGAACAGAGGAGGCACTCACTGGTCCAACAACGGAAGCGGGCACCCAAGGTGGTCCGGGTCTAAAATTTCTTGCGTACACTTTTGTCCCGGACTCCATCAGTGATACCCGACGGCAACCTTGGTCAGCATGTATTTTCTGCTTGAGTTGCTTCAACTGAACGGTAGTTTTCAGGCTTGGATGCATTAAGTCCAAAGGCGTCTTTATCTTCCTGCCCATAAGCAACTCACAGAGCGCGCGGCCGGTCAAGTCGTGCGGCGTCGTTCTGTAATGAAAAAGTACTCTGGCCACCTGGGTCTTGAAGCGCCTGGTGCGCTTTTCTTTAGCTTGTCTTTGATTGTTTGTACCACTCGCTCTGCTGCTCCATTGGAGGCGGGATGGTACGGTGGAACCAGCATTCGACGGATTCCGTTCCGACTTAAAAAATCAGCGTATTGGCTGCTGACAAACGCTGGTCCATTGTCGGAGACGATGATGTCAGGCAGTCCATGTTGGGCGAAAACTGTCCTAAATACAGAAATGGTAGCATCTGTCGAGGGTGAACGAACAGGATGAACCTCCACCCACTTGGAGAAAGCATCTACCATGACGAGAAAATAATGGCCCATGAAGGGGCCTCCAAAGTATACATGAAGCCTAGCTAGACCAGGGCTTGTCGGGAAACGGCCATGGAGTAATTGGGATGCCGCGAGGTGACTTGTGATATGTTTGGCAAGTAGCACAGTTTTTTACTTGGTCTGTGATGTCGCTGTCAATTCCAGGCCACCAGACATGGCGTCTGGCAATCATCTTAGTTTTTTCAATTCCAGGATGTCCAGCATGCAGTAGTTGAAGGACTTGAGCCTGCATGAGCTTGGGCACGACTACACGCGATCCCCACAAGAGACAGCCCTCGTGCAGGCTGAGTTCATTGTACCTTGCAGCAAATGGGATGTAGTCTCCTTCCACTGGCAGCGGCGTTCCGGTGAGGACAGCGTGGACAACCTGGGAGATCACGGGGTCTCTTGTTGTCATTCGAGCAATAGCTGTAGCTGATAGAGCATCGGGGTAGGCCCTGTCAAGCATGAACACGTCGGTTGGCGTCGAATCAGGTCTTTCGTTCGTTGGAAGAGGCAGCCTGCTCAGGCCGTCGGCATGGCCTACCATCCTTCCAGGCTTGTAGGTTAGCTTGAACTGGTAGCTCGAAAGGGTCAGCGCCCACCTTGTAACTCGTAGAGACGCTTGACATGGCACGCCTCTGTCGGAGTTCAACAGTCCGAGCAACGGCTTGTGGTCGGTCACTGCTGTGAACGGTCTTCCCCAAAGGTATTGGTGGAACTTGCTTACACCGAAAACCAAAGCCAGGGCTTCTCTGTCCACTTGACTGTAGTTCTGTACAGCAGGAAGTAGCCGTCTTGAAGCAAACGCTACTGGTCGCTCCACTCCATCACTCCCGATGTGTGCCAGCACAGCACCAACGCCGTAAGGCGAAGCATCGCAGGTGAGTAGGAGGTCCTTTTTTGAATCGTAATGCACAAGAATGGGTGCAGTTGTCATGAGTTTCTTGCTTTCAGCGAAAGCTTGCTTTTCTTCCTTTCCCCACGACCATTTCTTGCCTGCCATTAGTAGAAGGTGAAATGGCCGTAACGTAGACGAAATGTTTGGCAAGAAACGTCGGTAAAAGTTGAGCAGTCCAAGGTAGCTTTGAAGCTCTTTCACGTTGCAAGGAGCAGGAGCGTTGACGATCGCGTCCACTTTGTTTGGGCTTGGAGTGAGTCCCTGCTTGCTAATGATATGGCCAAGGTACTTTACTTCAGACTTGAAAAATTGGCATTCCTCCAACTTCACCTTAAGGCCAACATCTTGTAGCCTCTGAAGAACAGACTTGAGGTTCTTCACGTGGTCTTGATCGTCAACTCCCGTGACAATGATGTCGTCGAAGTAGACCGCAACGCTTGGTAAGCCACGGAAAAGATTTTCCATTTCTCGTTGGAATATTGCTGGAGCAGAAGAAACTCCAAACGGAAGTCTTGTATACTGGAAGAGACCCATGTGGGTGTTGATGGTCACAAACTTGCGACACTCTTCAACCAGGGGCACTTGCTGGTACGCATCTCGCAAATCCAGCTTTGTGAACTTGGTTCCCCCTGACAAAACAGCCCACAGTTCTTCGACGCGTGGAACTGGATAGGTTTCTAGAAGAGACACAGGATTGACTGTTACTTTGAAGTCCCCACATATCCGCACTCGACCATCCTTCTTTTGAACAGGGACGATGGGAGCTGCCCAGTCAGATGTCTTCACTGGCTCAATGACACCCTCACGTTGTAGTCTCTGGAGCTCTTGGGTGACTCTATCACGTAATGTAAATGGCAGTGGACGGGGCTTGCAGAATTTTGGCAGAGCCCCTGGAGTCACAAGGATCTTCGCATAAATCCCCTTGAATGTGCCCAAACCTTCTTCGAAAACTGTAGAATACTGACCTATGAGGTCCGCAACATTAGACAGGTTGTTCACTGGCTCAAGTCCTTTGAGGCTCAGGCCCAAAGCTTGAAACCAGTTGCGACCAAGCAACGTAGGTGAAGTACCAGAGGTGATAAACAGCGGAAGAACCTCACTGTGACCTCGGTAACTGACGTTGACATTTGCCTTGCCTTTCACTTGCTCGAGGCCTCCAGAAAATCCTCGCAGAAGGACGCTCGAAGAATCCAACTTGACATTGGGAAATTCTGCTTGAAACTTTTCTGCAGGCATCACCGAAACGCTCGCACCGGTGTCTAATTCCATGGAAATTGGTTTACCGAAGAGTTCAACGGTGACCAGAAAAGGTGGTACTGTTGATGCTGTACCCAGGTGCCACATGTCGTAGGCGTCAGCTTCCACAACCTGACAAAGATCTTGCGGGGACATGTCGCCGTGCAGTGTGTTCACCCGAGCAGATAAAGTTGATCTTGACTGATCCCGATGAGCTCTTCCGGAAACTTTTGAATTGGGCGGGTTCCCACTCTTCTTCGAGTTGCACACAACAGAAAGGTGCCCTCGCTTCTGGCAGTAGTGACACGTAGAATGAATGTGTCGGCACCGAGATGCCAGGTGGCTTTTGTCTCCGCAGCGATAACACGATGTGTCTTTCGCCGCGCGCATTATCTTGTGTGTGGAAAGAACGCTTGTACTAGCTTGAGCTTGACAGAGCTCACCAGCATCTTTCTTTGCAGATTCCATGGCGCGTGCAGTTTGAACAGCAACTTCGAAGGTGAGGTCCGGAATTTCAAGAAGTCGAGTCTGAATCACGGCGTCATTTATGCCGCAAACTATTCTGTCTCGTAGCATTTTCTCCAGCTCAGCACCGTAGTCACAGTGCTCCGATAAGCTCTTCAGCGCTGCAATGATGTCACTGACAGATTCCGTTTCGGAACGAACCCTTGAATTAAAGCGGAAGCGCTGAACAACGGAGGACGGCGTAGGGGCATAATGCTTGCCGAGAATGGCCAGGATCTCGCTGAGGGTCTTGTCTTGGGGTGCCTGCGGCTTCACCAGGTTCCGAAGCAAAGAGTAAGTCCTCGGGCCGCAGCAGCTCAGGAAAATGGATCTCGTCTTTGCAGCAGGGACATCGTTGTCAAGGAAGAATTCGTGAACTCGTTCCACGTATGCAAGCCATTCGTCGCCTCCCCCCTCGAACGGTTCGATCCTGCCGAACGTCGGCATAGTCCTCTTTTTACCTCGTCGCCATTTTGTTACGACTGTGGGAGGAAAAGAACACACGTCTGAACCCGCTGACGGTCTGCATCACACTACTTCTTTTTCTTTTTACTGGCATTGTTCTCTGCCACTATGGTTTCTGGTGGCGCTAGTAGACTCTTAACAGGGAGCTCTCTGACATACACTGCAACCTGTCTCTTGCACAGTATAACAAGAAAAGCACTCCTAATTCTGTGCTTCTGAAAGAATTTCATGAACTTAATTGCTCAATTGTATGACGATTATACAAAGTTCTATACAGATGGCACAAAATCTGAGACCCTTGTTGGTTGCTCTGTCATTGGCTCTTCAGTGGAAGTTGTAAGGCGGATAAATACTGCTGCTACCATTTTCACAGCGGAGCTGTATGGCCTCCTGTTGGCTACAGAACACATAGCCCGTCACAGGATACCCCTGGCAGTGGTTTTCACTGACTCTCTTAGTGCCTTGCGAGCCATCTCTTCACTATTGCCTACAAGGAACGCCCTTGTTGTTGAAGTTCAGAAGAAAATTATAGTGGCAGCCAGAAAGCATTGCACCATTGTCTTTTGTTGGATTCCCAGCCATGTTGGTATCCCAGGCAATAAGGCAGCCGACCGTGCTGCCCGCACATGCGTCAGCAGAGAGGTAGATATTAAAAGGATCCCTTACATGGACTATCGCACTTTTGTGAAGTCTTGCCTACGAGCACAATGGCAAGCCGAGCGGAATGAGGAGATCTACAACAAGCTGCATCTCGTTAAGCCAGACCTGGGTGAATGGGCGAGCGCCCGGCACCAGGAACGCTTTCATGAAGTTCTGTGTCGCTTGCGCATTGGCCACACTCATCTGACTCATGGCTATACCTGCTCCATGGGGAGGATGCCCCTTTGTGTGAACAGTGTGACAAACCTCTAAGTGTTCTCCATTTTCTAAATGAGTGCCCTTCCTATGAACGGGAACGCCGATCTCACTTTCCACAGTTATACAGAAAGCACATTCCCTTACACCAAATGTTGTTATTGGTTGATGAACCATTCGTAACTTACAAGCAGGTTTTTAAGTTTTTAGAAGCTATTGGTCTTCTACATCGACTGTGAACTTCAAAGTTCTTTTACTCATGTCCATTTTTGTTTGTGACATTATCCGATTCATGTCTCATTCCTTTACTTTTAACCCTGACCACAAGTGTCCTTTCTTCTCGGTTACCCTCAATGCAATAGTTTCCTTCTTTGGCGCTCTTTGGCCTTAGCAGCCCTTGCGCCATAAAAACCCGATCAAACCCAAACCCAAGCCTGCACGTAGAAATCTAAACTTTTCGTCATAGGTGTATTTCACAGGTCGGTTTTTTTTTTTTCTTGTAAAAATACAAAGCGTAGCTCTCTTTCTGTAAAAAAAATGGGCCAAGAAACTTTCCACGGTCAACTGCGGACGGCGAAAGACACGACCAAGTCGAGTAGCGGGGCGGGTTTGGCGCTCGTATTTACCACATAATTAACATGTTACTTTTTGCGTTATAAGCGAGGGAAGCAAGCTATCTCTTGTTTCGCCATGGCTCGAGCGCGTTTTTATTCGGCATCTATCATTCTTGCGCGGAAAATGATAAGAACCTTTAAATCAGTTTTGTGTACCCCAAATTCCCTTGAGAAGTCAGTCACCAGGATGTTGACCCATCCAAGCGCCTCCGTTCAGCATTGAACTTACGACGTCATCAAGGAATGAAGTTCACTAAAACCGCAATCCTTTATCTGTCAGCAAGACGCGCTGACAGCGCCCATGAAGTACTGAATGTACAGGAATAATCGACCAATCGACCACCCAAGTCCGAGAAAATATTTGTAAGTTTTTGGCAGGATAGAGAAGGGGGCCATAATGGTCAGAGCAGATCAGATGAATCTTGGTCTTAACCCTCTGTGTGGAGGTTAATAATTTCATGATAATTGTAGCGAAATACATCGGCCCTTAGAATCGCTATACCAAGAATACACCCGAAAATGTATTTCCATACAGAAATATAAAAATCGGTTGAAAATTTGTGTCGCTGCACAGAAATATAAATACATAGTGCATTCTTGAAATACTATCGCGATACCTTTGGATCGCAATTCTGCCCAACCCTGCTCGGAAGTGTAAATTATGCAGAGGCACGGGCGCAGACCATGTACCCAAAAATACATTAACCCTGTTTGCAGTGGCGTAGTTTTGAAACACCCTGTAACATCGCGTAACGGCCAACAACGTGTCGCTTAAACACGGCCACGGCGGCGTGCAGTATCTCCAATTTAATTGGGATGTAGATTGAAAAGGGGCTTACTGGATTTTAGAAGTGACGAAAACCTACTCGGAAATTAGCCGGAAGTGATCGAGAGGCTGGTATTGACAATGGCGGAAGATAGACACGAATATTTTAGAGCCATTTGCTTTCTGCAGGCTATGGTGTTCTCATCAATCGAGTTATCAGTTTTGCGCTTCAAAAAGAAAGAGCCCAAGTATTATTCTTTTATTTATTTAATGATATCCCTCAGGGCCCGATGGCATTACAGAGGGGAGTGAGTTAATAGGTCAAATACAAAAAAGAATAGAAACAAAACCTAAGAGCAAAACACACCATTTCTGACAAGATGCAGGAATGGGACTATGTAGGCAACGCTTAAAGATGATGGGATCAGTTATCCATGACGATGGAAGATGGTTTCAGGAAGCCGTTGTTTTGGGAATAAAAGAATTGTAAAAAGTCTTACAGGGAGCAAGACCCATCTTGTGTTGGTGATCAAGTCGCGATGAGATGTAGGAAAGGGGAGTTAGCAGGTCTGACATGCAAGGAAGGAAAGACCTTATGAAATAGGCACAAACCGGAGAGTTCACGTCGGACTAGTGCACAATTGGACAGGTTCAAAGTTATTTTCTTGGATGTTACGCTGGCGGTGCGGTGACAATTAGTAAGAATGTAGCGAACAGATCGATCTTCAATGGCTTCGACTGCAGATGTTAATACGTCAGTGCCGGGGTCCCAAATGGCAGAGGCATATCCCAGCTTTGACCGAACGAGCGTTTTTATATAGGAGGAGTTTTAAAGAAACAGGAATAGATACGATTCGCATTACTTGTTATGTACTGAGTGTGAGTTTCCCAAAATAGGACTGGACGCAATATGAACAGCCAAGATAATATGATACTCGTTCCAAGGAAGTGCTGTTAAGGAAGTAGCAAGAGGAGTTGGTGTTAAGTGGGGAAACAGTCATTACTTTACATTTATTCGTGTCAAGTTTCATCTGCCATAAATCACACCACTCGGACACACGATTAAGGTTAGACTGAAGGCAAAAAAACATCGGAGTCGTTAGTCACTTCACGGTATATAACGCAATCATCAGCAAAAAGGTTAATCGAAGATGAAACACAGGAAGGTAAATCATTTATGAAGATAAGGAAAAGCACCGGACCTAATACGGAGCCTTGAGGGACCCCTGACGTAACGGGAGCCAGACTGGATGGTGGATTATTTGTGAACACGAATTGGGACCGATTAGTTAGGAAGGGAAAAAGTCGGGCAAGTACGTTAGGGTCAATATTTAGTTCTGTAAGCTTATGAATTAGAAATTTATGAGATACTTTATCGAATGCCTCTGAGAACTCAAGAAAGATGCAATCAAATTTGGAATCATAAAGCTTCACGCTTTTATTTTGTTGGTCTACGCTCCTTTTTTTTTTTTTTCTTTCGCCCCGCAGAGCGACTAGGTTTCCCAAATATCTTACAATGACTAGCTCACGGGAGAACACTGCAGGGTCGTGGAAAGTGTTATCGGGAGAATGGATTCCCCTCCTCATTCCCCGCGTTGTTTGGACAGTTTAATACTGCTTAATATTGTTTAACCGACATGCCTGAAAAGAAGGGAATGGGGAAACCGCCCCCCCCCCCCCTCTCCTTATGACTGACACCTAGTGTTGCATGATTGTTGATTGACACGGAAAGAGAAATACACACAAAAACCGCACATTTGCGGGGACACCTAGTGGCGCTCGTGGTATGAAGGTTCACTCCGGTCAAAAAGTTGAAGTGCGTATGAGTTCCCGCCAAATGATGTTTTTCCCTATAGCACAGTAGTGTACGTCACTAGGGTCAGCGGCACCGCAACCCCCCCCCCCCCCCCCCCTTTCCCGGTTGTGACGCAACTAGCATAGCGTAATCCCCACACATGGACACATACTTCGTATAGTTACAATGATGCAATTTCACTGAGATCAATTAGCGCGAGAGGTGGACACTATAGCACCGAAAACAACCGGAATCTTGATGCCTTAAGCTCCGATCAGTTGTAAACCATTAAAGACACTAAACACTGTGTAGCTCGCAAAAAAAAAGAAAAGAAAAGCTGTATAAGATACAATAAAATAAATGTTAATATATCAAATAAAGGTATCGCATAAGAATCACCTCACGAATGTCACCTGCACTAAAATTCGTCTTTATCAAATAAACGTCGGGTTTAGCTTTGCGACCACCAGTATGGCAAACAAATATAAGTGCACAATTTAAAAAAAAAAAGAAAAAAAAGAGAGAGAAGGTACAGCTTCTAATGTCTAAGCTCTCCTGTGCATCGGTATAGTTATACGGAAAGAAAATAAAAGAGAGGAGGACATGAGAGGGTGCAGTGACGTCCGAGAGCTTTGATTGGAGGGAAGGTAAACTGAAAGGCTATATGACATTGTCTCCCTCCAATCAGAGCTCGGCGCTCTGACGTGACAGTACCACCTCGTCTCTGCAAAAAAAAAAAAAAAAAAAAATGAGGGGAGATTGGCGATTGGTCAGAACACGTCGCAGCGCTTCTCTGGGTTCATCAGAGTCCCCGCGGCACACCTGAACGCCGTCGCGAACTCCGGCGTGTTCATGAGTGGCACATTGCAGCGCATTTTCATGGGCGAGTAGATTTTCACTTTCACCATGTCCTCCGTGTATTTGGCGGGTGGTGTACTCGCGCACCATTTGTAGCAGCTGGTAATGAAGAAAGTCTGCTTGCCCGTGTACGACTTGTCTCCAAGCTTCTGAACAGAGTGGTCGCCGAGGGCGTCGTAGGCTCGGTGCACCCTCTCCAGGCCTCCGCAATCGGCGAAGTTCTCGGAGACGGCCGTGTCTCCGTAGTTGACCCCGCTCGCCCAGGGCACCTGGTTGTAGATGTCCTTGAGGCACTGCAAGCGGGCGTCGATGGCCTTGCGGGTGTCCGGAGTCCACCAGTCCTCCCGGAGCCCCGAAGCGTTGTAGAGGTTAAGCTCGGGATCGAAGGCGTGCGTGATCTCGTGGCCGATCACGTGACCCAGGCTACCGTAGTTGAAGGCCAGCGGCAGGCCGCTCTTGTAGAAAGGTGCGAACATGATGGCCGGAGGTATGACCATGATGTGGTAGATGGGCACGTAGAACGCGTTCACCAGGATCGTTGGCAGTTCTATGTTGATTGCCGGGAAGAATGGCGTTGGAGACTTGAGGAGGTCCTTCTTCCGCGCCGATTCGGCGTCTCTGGTGACCTCCAGCATCGTCGCGTAGGGGCCTTCGGCCGTAGCCAGAAACGAGTAGTGTTGGTTCAACATCTCCGCGGTGGTAAGGTTATCCGGACGTCCCACAAATCTACCAAGATCAGCGAGTCGGTCCACGGCTCTGGTGCGGGTGTCCAGGTCCATCCAGGATTTCCCCTGGAAGCCTGCACGCGTGGCATTACGGATCAGCGTCACCATGTCGCTGATCTCGGCGAGCTCGGTCTCTTCGAGGCTCCAGCGAACGAAGAGGTCACCCATGATGTAGGGCAGGGTGACGACGACGTTCAAGATACAGTGACCAAGCATGTAGAACATGGGTAGCCCTCTGATTGGCGTGTGCTCACTGGCGATGCTCGAGGAAGCCGCTGGAGCCAGATACCTAGCGAGTAGCAGACCTACGTAGCCTCTCAGCGTCTCGGACTCGGGATTTTCGCCCAGGAGTGTTCCCAGGTAGCGCAGGTAGCCGCCGTGGTGAACCCAGATCTCGTCGTCTACGGTCATCTGTCGGTCGGACGGCAGGAGGCGGTTGACGGCGTGGAGAAATTTCCCCGTCATGGATGGGGAACCCGTCAAGTTCTTGAGATCAGCGAAGTGCACGTAGTTGGAAGACATGTTGACGCGGTCGCCCTCATTTGGTAATGAAGCGGTAATCAGTGTGTTGTCAATGGTTACCACGCGTTCGATTAGTTGGAGGCTTGGTGTTCTGCGTACAAAGAATAGAAATAAGATATTGGACATCAGTCAAGGCTTGTACCCGTGGTCAACTTTCTGTGCCATTTTGGACGAGATGAGTAGTGAGCGCGCGCAGCTCTAATTGGTGATCATACACGCGCCCCCGTACCTTTTAATGCACAAAAAGTTGTCAACGAGCATAAATATATATTTACTTTTTGTCACTCCACGTAGGAGTGATCCGAATTCTCTTTGCCTAAAGCGTGAAACGCATGCACGGTGTAAGATATAGATAATACTCTTCAGGTGAGGACAGCGCGCTCCTCGCGACGTGCCCGATAAAGTTCGCTCTTCACTCTCCCTCTTTACTTCTCTCACTATGGTTTGAAGCGGCGCCGGCAGGTGACTCGTGGACCCGTGGGCACGTAAAGTCCCTCTATACTGGGAAAAGTGGCGCCATTCATTGTATAGAAATGCTCGAGGCACGTGCCGCGCGCCACTTCTGGGAAATTCATGGCGTCTGAAATTTAGCTGTTCTGCGCTGTGCCGCCATGATCTTCCCGAGGGAAGATCGCAGCCATAGAGTGCCCGGTCTCAGATTTGGAGCGCGAGGATCTGGTAGCACAGAGCATTTCTCGGGGAACCTGTAGTCAGCGCACAGCTATTGCAACGGTTTTCAAACCCAACGAGAAAAGAAGCGGTGTGCGAGGAAGGCGAGGAGTACGAACGGACATTCCTTTGCTCAGGGCAAGTGTGTTTCGGCGTCTCGCCGCAGCGGGGCGCCCGTTACATGGATCTCCTCTCATCCGTTCTTTTGCAGCTCTACCTTTTCACTTTCAGCAGCCGCGTCTCGTAGCGATCTGCCAGGCTTTGTCAGTGTAAATGAGGCTATGGTTGAACTTAAGTTTTAGAGCGCATTATATGGGACAACAAGACTGCAACCTTTTTTTAGAGTGTGGAGTTACCGTCCGCTGCATTTCTCATAAAACGCAATTCTACATATGACGGTCGCATCGACACGTAAAAATACAACTACAATTTTTTTTTCATTGCCTTTTGCGCAAAACTGGCTAACGTAGTCGTGGAGATGAAAATGTTGACGTAGGTGCAGGGTTCACTTCAGAGAGAAGATAGTCCAATGCGGCTGAGGGATTTGTCGCGAGTATTGAATGTGAGCACTCGTTTCGGTTATTTGCTAATCAGCGCCGTTGGCGGACACTTGGGTTAGTTCTCGCGACCAATCACTTCGGTGACGGCATTTTTCCCAACTCGAGCAACGGCCTGAGCACAGCACGTGCCGTGTGCATTGCCAACCTTAGCACCTGGCGACGATAAACACAGGCGGCATGCTATAAAATCCCCACCAGATCATGTGACCACCACTTCTGACTCGGAGCTAAAAAAAAAAAAAAAAAAAAAACGCTCGTCGTTTTTTTTTTTTTTTTTGCATTTTTGTTTACAATATTTAATCCCCAAAAGAAAAAGAAAAAAAAAGAAAAAAGAAAGAGAACTGCTTTTGGGCATTATGATTTTATTGTGCAAGAGAAGTAGTGATCAAAGCACCACCCTCCTCTGATGCCCCATTTAAACGAAACAAAAACACAAAGTGATTAATGCGGCGTGATTCTGTGCTTTTTCATGTGTGATTGGTTTAGCAGGTGATAGTACGAGGACAGCACAGTGACGATGCACTTTTGATGCTCACTGATTGGCACAATTGTATCTTTTACGTTTGCTGCAGTCGGCCTCAATGTGCAACGGTGATTAGCTGACCGGAAACAACCAAATCTCCAACTCCCTTTAGCTCCCAACAGCCCCAAAAGAGAGACACGCTACTCGAATGAAATAACGAAATACCTCCGCTTCTTACGCACTAAAAAAAGTAACCAAGTACGTAACTGCGATTCAAAAGCAACGCGTAACGTCAGTTTGGAAGTAACGCGCTACTTTCTCCCTACTACGAAGTTTTATGAAGCAGGAACCGCTTTCAATGTTTGTCGTCGTTAATAATTTCATGTTCCTTAACGCGTTAATTGAGTAACAACTGTAGCTATACTGACATACCTTGTGCAGATTTGTTTATGGTCTATATGGCGTTTGCTCGTCGCACAAGTTACAAGCTCGAGTAGGGCGAGAATGAGGTGTACACGTTCCTCTCCCGAAGAAACCAAATGTCGTTACTCGCCACGTTATCAAAGAGTAACTGAAATACGTACTCGTTCCTTATCTTTTAAAGTAGCTAGGCACAAGTAACGCGTCCCTTGTAACGCGTTGCGTAGAAGTCTGCCAAAAAGGTCCTTACTTGTCGGACAGCAATTTTGCCATGACCTCGTAGTAGCTCTGCAGCCGCCCCTCCCTGATGATCAGCTTGCGAACCATCGTCCACTCCATGAAGAACTGGTAGCTGAATGCCATGTGCAGGATGTAGCGTCCGGGCTTCTTGAAGTTAACGTCCGGCGTCAGTTGGAACAGGAGGTGGATGCCACGATCCAGGGACAGTTCCACGAGGACGTCGACCATCGACGAAGGAACCTGACTCTTGGACGGCGGCCACGACACGTTGTACCGGGACATGAATCTTCTGACGTACTCTGCGAGAGACACGGACGTCACTCGTGACGCGGTTGCTCCGAATAAGCCCACCACAGTTTATAATGCGCAGAACGGAGGAATGGTTGTTGACAGAAGTTAAACTCCGGATACGTGGAAATGATGGAAATGAAAATGCTGCGCATTGATTATACGTTGTTAAGAACTTACGAGATTCGGTTCTCGGGGGAAGAGGAGATGCTTTTGACGTATAAAACGTGCACGTCTCGATAAGATAATACATATCTAATGTAAAGTTCACCTGGAACTTATAGTAATGCTCTGCGAGGATCGAGTCCGACTTTTTGAAAGCGAACGCCTTATATGTCCCATTACGTGGAAAATGGCGGCGTCGGCGTTGTGACCGAAAGATGACCATAAAAATACGTCATCAAGCACGCGCCGCTCAAGGTCAAAGTGAACGCGTCTCAGAACTAAAACAGAAAGAAAAGCACAGGAACGCAGATGCTTCGTCACGGAAGCCATGAAGCCGGCGGGGGCCCCGCATCTGCGCAGTGGGGGAGAGTGATGTCACTGCCGGAACAAAACATTTCCCCCGCAGGACTATAATGCTTTTGCATTCCTACACGTAAGCATTCTTAAGTGTCTTATTTACTGCGGTTCTTGAGGTTAACACGAGTATAGTAATTTCCTTGGGATGTCATGGGAACGTAACAATGACTTGTCCTCAGGGAGATTTTGATGAGCGTTATTCAGCTACCGCACCAGAACATTAACCGGATGGCTTTGCCGTACCAAGGTCGTCAGCGGTGCGGATGGCGTTTTGGACGCATTTCTGAAAGAGTCGCGCCGCCCTGACGTGGGAGTCGGCGAGCCGAGAGTCCGGCGCTTGGACGTCGATCAAAATGAAGCGCTTGAAGAAGGAAAGGAAGACGCGAATCTGTAGGCCCACGAAAACATTCGGCTGAATCTGCACGTAAAAGGAGAAAATATAGTTATGAAAATAATGCAATTAATGCAAAGGTGTAAGCAAGCGACAAGATTAACGATAATAATCCTTGGAGTGGGGTAACAAGGGGCTAAAAAACAAACACGAATATCCAAACAATGCTAGGTGACTGGTGCGCGACTGAAAAGTCGGCCTGGTCGTGGTACCGAACCAGAGACCTCTCCATTTCCAGAGGAGCGCCCTACCAACTTAGCTACACAGGAGTTAAACGTAAGGGGCCAAAGGACAAACACGAATCTCCAAACACAGCTAGGTGACTGGTACGCGACTGAAACAAATCCGCCTGGTCCTGGTGCCGAACCACGGATCTCTCCAATTCTAGTGAAGCGCTCTACCAACTGAGCTACCCAGGGGTTAGACGTCAGTAGGGCAAACGGGTTTTAACAGCTGCCACTTGTCTAACACGCCAACACCAACAAGGGTGAACGGCTGGCATATTTAAGGTTACGATAATATTGTAATTAATGGGCAAGCGAGTTGGACAAGAAGATAAAAATTGCTCCACTAGAAACGGAGAGGTCCGTAGTTCGGTACCAGGACGAGGCGGACTTTTTCAGTCGCGCACCAGTCAGCAGCTGTGTTTGGAGATCCGTGTTTGTCCTTTGTCTCTTATGTTCCCCCTTCCCAGGGAATATTATCATTATGGGAATATAGTCACCCTCCAGTCGCAGTTCACGTTCCTGTCTGCAAACGTCCTTGCGTTCTTCCACAGTGCAGGTGTGGGCATTGCGCGCGCGCAGAAACCAAATCCGCGAGAGGCGTCTACGCATGCGCAGTGGGACCGGCAGCGCCACCGCTGTAGCCTGACGTCAGGAGGAATTTCCATCTTACCCGGGCCTTCTTTGGCGTGTCCCAGAAAGCATTTTTGTCCCCCCTCGGATCGATCAGCCCGTCGCTCAAAATTGGTACCAAACCGGCTTTCCTCTACTCCGCCGGGGGCTTCGAACGCACTGTGCACAACTCGACAAATAGAATCTAGTCACGTGTCTCCCCCGCGACGGGCTGATTGGTTCACTGAGACTGTATGCCTTTCGCCATTTGCCAGGTTACGGTGAGACGGCTCACATTGAGGAGGTATGCGTCATATGCGTTCAGCATAAACTGCACTCTAAAAGCAAAAAAAAAAAAAAAAAAAAAAAAGAAACGGTATTTCAAAGGTTTTTTTTAACGCTCCAGGGACTCTTTCGGCACGTGAAGTACGGTCTCGCCCCACGCGCTATCGCCCTCTGGCGCGCTGGAAAGACAATTGTGCGATGGAAAACTCTTCAGCATAAAAAAATGAAAGACGTTTACAACTCCCTGTAATGCCGAATTAGAGCGCAGCTCTTGAGTAGGAGGAGGAGAGAGTACAGAGATGAGGGCATGCTCCTTCTCCGTATCCCTCTCCTCCCTTCCCCCTCCCTCCTCCCTCATGACGTCACTCGGGAAGGCCTCGCGAAGGTCGTGACCTTCGTCATGATTTTCACGAGTGACCTTCGTGACGTCACTCGTGACGTCATTATGGGAAACGTCCCATAATGCAACGCGCGGTTACGGCGACGGTGACGCCGCTGAAGCCGGAAACGGCCGCCTAAGAGTAGTGCCCTAAAAAAACACAAAAATAGCCAGTAATTTGTTTTTCACGAAGAACCCTTTTAGGGAGTGCTTAAATGAACTTTTTTTATGGTGCAAAATACGGAGAAGCCGAAGAACCTTTAAAGGGCCCATGAAACAATTTTTGGCTTGGGATAAATCATTTTAGATTGGGATTTTACTAATAGCACATCAATCAGTGGGCCAAAAGAAAAAAGGTAGAAAGTCAAAAGCCTGACTTTCAGTGCGAAAATTTGAAAACACAGCGGACTATTTCGTACCTCCTCCCCTTCGTAACCTCTCCGCCTTTTCACTGCGATACATCCGCGGTCCCAAAAGCGCGTCGTCGGGTCCAAACTGACGTCACACGAAGCCGGACCTCATTTAATCCCTTCACCCCTAAGCTGACATTGTGGTGGAAGCTACAGGCTTGCCGGACCAATCAGCCACCTCCGTTTCATCAACTTACCTCATTCTCTGCAGCCACATTTGCCACGCTCACGTGGCAAAAGTGGCTAGCGTCAAGGAGCACGTAGCTTCCACAGCACTGTCAGCTTAGGGGTGAACGGGGTAGGGAAAGAAACTTTTGTCCGAGTTTTGAGCGACGGGCTAATCTTCTAGGGGGACAATGGCTCTCTCCGGGTACACAAACCAGGTTCCGAGCGAGAGGGGCCTCCCTTCTTTTCGTCTTCTTGAACTGTGTGGTGGAATGCGCGATTTATGAGTTGAGGAGGAAAGCGAAACAGGAAAAAGTTGGAAAAGCGTTTCATGACCCCTTTAAAAGTTATTTTACGATCAGTTTTTTTTTTTAGTTTGCTTTTTAGGTACGAAGCTGGTGCACTGCATACCGCCACAAGTTCATTAGAAAAAAAAAAAAAAAAAAAAAAAAGATTAAACGTTACGCACGTGAGATTTGTTCCAGTGACCGCAGACAAACTCGTAGAAGTCGTCGCATGGGTTCTGTTTTGTGTCGATGGACGACGCCACGTCCTGGACCCAGTCGTCGCACCTGGGTTGCTGGCAGCCGACGATCGCGCTGTGGGCAAGAAGAGGACATGATAGGAGGAGGCTAACGGCCAAGCTGGACTAGCGCGGTCCCAGGGCACTCCAAGCACCCCGTCTTGCACATCTAGGAAAGCTCATTACCTTAGTTGGCTAGCGATACAGTTCAAACACCTGAAACATCGGAAGCGCGCCTATACATTTCCACAGAGTACTTGGGGGAGTCAATCGCTACAATCTCGGCGAATGCCACGCTAAACATATGTATAGATCTAAAAAAGAAAGAAAAAGGTCTGCCCTGCTGCGCTGAAACACCATGCTCAGTGCTATACGGCGCGGACGGTTGTCTTTTTTATGCCTAAACATAATTTAAGCCTCGCCGTTCACTGAGTTTCCGTCGTAGATTACAGCGATAAGCTTTTCCATTTGTGCTTTGTGGGAATGCAGACGTTCCAGTCTTTGTAAGAGTGAAGCCTGCGAGACGAGATAACGTCACCGATAGAGGACAAGGCCATGCGACGCTGTAGCACACAAAGGCGTCGCCAAGACGGGCGCGTCTGCCGCTTCGCGACGACTCGTCGACCTTCAGCGTGTTTGCCGCTTGGGGCGGGGAGGAGTTCCGCTAAGGATGACGTCACGCACAGGCCTTGTCTTCTGTGGGGTATTGGGGATGAGGCCCCAAAAGGCAACATCTCACCGGGCATCCTCCTTTTCCAGCTGAACTGCAACCTAAAGGCCCGTTCACACTCTTGCGACCGAGTAAGACCGAGAGAGACCAGACCGGTTTTTAAGCCTCTTGCGACTTCTTAAGACCCGCTCCGCTGCAGCGCATCCGGTCCTAAGAAGTCGCAAGATAATTAAAAACCGGTCTCGTCTCTCTCGGTCTTAAGGCCCGTTCACACTCTTGCAACCGAGTGCGACCGAGAGAGACCAAACCGGTTTTTAAGCCTTTTGCGATCTCTTAGGACCAGCTCCGCTCAGTGCATCCGGTCCCAAGAAGTCTTTCTCGGTCGTACTCGGTTGCAAGAGTGTGAACGCGCCTTGACTCGGTCGCAAAAGTGTGAACGGCGCTTAAGAAGAAGAAGAGAACAAAAGAGGGCTAACCGCACGCCGAGTGGAATTCCCAAGCAGACGAGGATGGTGACGGACGTTAGCGAGAGGGTCACGAGGACGTAGCGCCTCCAGTTGGGCCTTGCGCTGAAAGCAACGGGACTGTACGTCGCCGGTGGTGGCACACCGATGCTCCTGGCAGAACCTGGGACGCATGCACTCCGTATACATTCTAATCCCGTCTCTGCTCACCGTTTACAGTATATGTGGTCAAGATAAGAATTGCTCACGTTATTGCGCGAGAATAGAGAAGGCCGACAATAGCCGAATACAGCGTGACATTTTTCCTGCCTCGCCCGGCGACGCAAGAGCAGCAGTGTACCATATGCAATATGCCACGCTGTTCGGATTGGCAAAATCTAGCGACTGAAGCGAGAAACAATTGGGTATGCTTGGAAGTGGCGGCTGCATTGTTCGAACTTGAGCTAGTCCTCTGGTAGCGTTTCTTAGCCTAGTGTCTGAACCAAGAAATACTGGGTAGGCCAGGGAGCCGTGGGCGAATAACATGCCAGTGCGGAGGAAGCAATGACACCTGCGGGTAATCCGAACGGAGTAAGCTTTTACACCGAAGAAGTGTGAGGCTGTTTGCCGTGTCATGCGTTCACGCAACGCATATAGAAGCGTCGGAACGCAATGTATCACGTAGCGTTGACCCTTTGCCATGTTACAAAAAGACAGGGTATAACCGAATTGAACCATGGTTAAAAGCGCTAAAAAAGACGTACACAAGATAGAAGACAAATACGGTCTTCTATCTTGTGTACGTCTTTTTTAGCGCTTTTTACCATGGTTCAATTCAGTCAACACCAACTAGCCCAACAACAAGTTCTTTTACAGGGTATAACCGTAGGCTTTCTCTCTCTCTCTCTTCTGACGCCTCCTGTCCGTTGCCGGCTGGCTATATATGCTCCTATTTCGAGGTTTCACATGATGCCGATTCGACATTGTGTTGTCAGCTACACTGTTTCAAGTTGGGGCCGAGTGCAGCTAGCGTTGCCATTCGACGGAGCCAATCATGCAACGCCAAAAGTGCGTAGTGTCGGATAGATGATTGCTGACGGCCGTACCCTTTAAAATGGACAATAGCTTGCGCCACCTAGCCTAATCAGGCGGATGGATGCTAGCGGCTGTACCGTTATAACGGGCGGCAGCTTGCGCCACCTAGCCTAGAAATTAGAAACTAAAAGTATGATTCCTTCCTACGCCCTTCTAAGCTAATTTTCTTTACCTCTGCAATTTCGTAACTGCCAGCAGGCGGTGTAGGATATCACCAAGATGACCAAGGATGGATGGATGGATGTGAATGGCTATTAGCGGCGAGATGTTTTAGTGGCGCCGTCCTATGGTTACCTTTCGTGACGTCAATACCTTGCGAACAACAAGTTCGATGGTGTTTGTAAGGAGCATGATGGACGCTTAAAATCATTGCGCTTTTAAAGCAACACTACCAACACCGTCGAAATTGAAGTTCTTCCATTCCTGTTATTTCCGTCGATGAGAAATCCTTTGCTGACGTCATAGCATTCAGCCAATCGTGCAAGGCCGACCACAGCGACGCTTTCGATCGCGCACGTCACCAATACCTTTTGTAACGGGCGGTAGTTTGCGCCACATAGCCTAAATCTACAAAGACAAACATATGATTCCTCCCGCCCTTCTAAGCCAATTTTCTCCCCATAACTATCAACAGGCAGTGTGAGATATGACCAGGATGACCTTTGGGGGATCGGGCAAAAAAATATAAAACATCGCCCCTCTGCCTCTTCCCCCCTGGCGAGAGAGTCGCCGATTATTTTCTGGTCAAACCTTGTCGGTGTTACCCCAGTAGCGGACCCACTGGAGGACAGGGTTGAGGGACTTTGGGTCGGAGCCACACGGGAGAGAGGGTCCCGATCTTCCTCTGTCCCGCCTTTCCCGCCTGTCCCCAGCTGTGCTAGTTAGTTGTGCATCATTCAATTTTCCCAGGATAATTTCCACCAACCTTCTAATTTCCTCTATGTGACTGTAGTCCATTTCTCTTCCGTCCTTTCATCGTCGCCTGTGCAATTTCGAATTTGCCAAACTATGATCACGCGCACACAGCACGTGCATGCACGCGTGGAGCACCAGTCGCCATTTCTGGCTACTGACGGTTATTTGTACTTACTGGTTTCTTCGAACTACAACATCTGCGGTGTGAGGCTAACACGAAAAACGAAACGCTCCCGAAGCATGGAATACTGGAATGGCCGCGAATGACATCACATGCAAGCTATGTATAGCACCATTCGCCAAACCTGGGGGTTTATATGCATATGCCTCTTTGGCAGACATGTCACCGTGCACCATATATTTCCGCAATGGTTCGGCATCATATGGGTGGATATCCACTGGGCGCCATATTTCAGAGCCGTGTTCACACTGCACGCTGAAAACGACGAGTCTTTCATTTTGTAGAATTTCGTCGGCGAACCCGAAACGCATATCCGATGGCTTACTAAAAATCTTTACTTTCAATGAAATTTCGAAATCATAATGGATGGATACCCCGACGCCATCCCGCCTCCAAGGAATGCCAAAAGAATGGCGAAGTCTCGTCTGCTATCCCGGCGCCTGCGCGAGCGGGCCTATAAAATGCTGCCTCTTGGGCATCCGACAATGCTTTGCACTGTGATATATATATATATATATATATATATATATATATATTGTCCGAACATAGGTTGTTTGAATAACGTTAATTCTCTCTTTCTCTATTTTTCTTTTCTTCTTTTTTCCACCGCCGACTAATGTATGTGAATGCATTAAACTGTGCGAACACAAGTTAGAGAATCCCGGAGAAAAGCTCACCGGAGAAAAGCTCACCGGAGATAAGCTCACCGGAGAAAAGCTCACCGCAAATCCGGCGGATGCGGAGAAAAGCTCACCGGCCATTGAGCGTATGCGCAGAAAAGCTCAACGATACTTTTTCTTCTTTTTATATGGAGGCTGTTGGATCGTGCGTAACATATATCAATTTATTATCATTAAAATTCGGCTGCTTTGTAAAAAATAAAATGTCCTTTTTTGTAATATTTGTTAAGCTTAATGGGTATATATTGCCCCCAAATTAATAATTGCGGGCCAGTGTTTTTTGTGGCTTACTCTCTAGGCAACGAAAGCCTAACTAAAATCTTTATGAATTTGAAGGACAGGAAAAAGTTTAGAAAAAACGTAATGATGACTGCCTAAAACCTAAAGATCAAAGGTGTAAATGCCGAAAATTCAAAAGTGCACGCGCAACACCGCGGTGCCTGAAATTCTCTTTGAAGCTTTTGTTGACATTTGAAAACAGGATAAAACAGTCAATAGGATATCGAGGCTTCTTTCTTCCACGGACATGCACGCTTTCTAACCGTTCGTGCTGGTGTTTCCACACGTTCCCTTTGTGTGATAGTGTCCTTTTACGGTGCGCCAGCCATGACCTTCAGAGGTGCACACTGTCTCCGTTGTTATTCGTGAGCTACATAAGAACTAGTCATTTGTAAGGTAGGTAGTGAATAGGGCGATTTGGTAAACGTTATACATGATGAAAACCGCTCAAACGACGACGACGGAGTGAAGACAACAAACACGACACGACGAAGTTGTTCTCGCAACTAAAATTTTCTTAGGGAAATTAACAGAAAAAAAAAAAAACAGCGTAGCCGACACTGATTACATCAACAAACACCTACTTATCTATCAGGCACTACACAATATTTGGACCTCAAGCTATTCCCATACAGCTATTCACATTAGCTCGCAAGAAACAGACCTCTTTATCTGACAGAGATACCGACGGCGCACCCTCAGCTGTCAATAAATTGTTGTATTTTTTACCGGTGTACGATGTTCTGATTTTATTCGCAACTCCAACGCCCTATAGGTGGCGGGGCGGTAGTTCCAAGATGGCGGAAGAGACGGGGATAGATTCTCCAGGATATCCCGTGTGCCTGCTTGCTGGCGCTGTTCATCGCTCTAAAAATGATTCATTTGTCTACAAATGCGAAGCGGTATAGGGGGGATCATATTAGAGGTGACGGAGATGCTGATGCACGTTAGGAAAACGAGCATGCTGTTATTTAGAAGTTGCAGAAACCTCAAATTGCGACGATTTGTGGTGAGCGAGCGCGTTTTAGGCATCGGCCATGTTACTGTTTGTGGCAGAATATTTTTGAGGGTGATGAAGATATGCTTGCGCTTTGCCTAGCCATTAGTGCCCTAAAAAGAGAGCCGCGAACGGTGACCGTCAAGCTTCGGAAGAGCAGCGTTCACAGTACCGTATTTTCCGGACCATAGTCCCCACCCGGTGTATAGTCCGCAGGGGGAAATTTGGGGTCAAAAATAAAAGATTTTGCTTGGATAGCCCGCACCCGGTGCATAGCCCGCACCCGGTGCATAGTCCACACCTGGTGCTTAGTCGACACGAAAATCTTCTCATAGACGGCACACGTTTACAAATGTCTGCTTTTTAGCACTTTCGTGCACAGAATTCGTCTTGTCATAATCAACGATATTGAAAAACATAATTCCTGTATAGTCCGCACGCGTAGATAGTCCGCACAGCCAGAAATTTCAACTTTTAAACATGTATAGTCCGCGGACTATAGCCCGGAAAATACGGTATTGGTGTCTTCGCGTCACAGCCTCACAACTCGCTGCTCACCGTCTCGGTTTTAATGTATTGCAACACGTGATCAAATTGCTCTATGCTTATTGATAAAAACTTTGTGACTGCAGGCTACCGGGCGGTGTAGCATCACAACCACAAGCTTGCGCTGAGCCTTCGGAGCACAATTTTCAGTGCGCGCCAGGAGCGTTGCCATGCTCATCATTCTAAAAAAATAAAAGTAATGTTGTAGTTCTTACACCCCTTGTCCTATATACGACACTCGACAACTTCAGTTCGCCGTGCAGCCCACTGACGTCAAACTGACGGCCCCAACTTTTATGGGAGGCTTGATGACGGCGCAATATAAGACATAAAACGGCTAAAGTACGCATCATAAAGTACAGAAAAACAAAACAAAAAAACACCGAGGTTTTGAAGTAAAGCCAAGGAAACCCCGATTACGTTTTTTTTTCTTCTTTTTTTTAAAGTCATTTTCACTTACTTATATATGTTGCACAGCTCGGGTATCAAGCCGCTCGTGAAAGTTGGTAGCGCCGGTTGAACGTCAGTGCGCTGCACGTCCAACTAAAGTTTCAAAAACTTCCTTTCAACATAATCGGCGTGTTTAGGGGTTTTATTTATTGCTCTATCAAGGATAAATATTTTAATATACCGTACTTTTTTGTACCATTTTATTTGCAACATTGCGGTCCCTCTGGCCAAAACTCGCGTTTTAAGCTCTCGTCACGAACGGCTGACTAACACAGATGCGCTTAAGTTGCTTCGAGCATTTCCTTATTTGCTTTGTAATTGCTTGAAAGCAAGTACAGGTATTCTGTATTTTTAAAGTGCTTGGAATAAATGGTCATGTTCTTGTAACGGCCTTAAAACGCGAACACATTCCCGATTTGTTTTGCTCGACATGCCGTTGCGCGACGAGTCTTTTCCTACTTAGCCAAAGAATAGACTTATTACTAGCGGGAGCTTTTGCCGCCGTCACGTTGAGCACAGATTGAGCTCGCGGCCATGCAAACGACCCGAAATCCGCAGCGTATGCGATACACGAAAAGTCCCTAATGAAATTAGACATCCCGGTCCTTTGTGCAAGGCTGTTGCAAAGCGGAGCACAAGAATTCCCTTTTAACGCCTTCATTTTTTTCGTTAAAACGGCTTCACGCACCAAGGCCAACACTCCCTGCAATCGTTTCCGCGACGCCGCCGCCGCTGCCGTCCCCGCTCCTCTGGTTCTCCGTTCGTCCGCGGGAGGGCGAGCGGCGCGCTGGAGTTGCGAATACTTGCGGCTTCATTAATTTACAGAACGGGTGATTACTAATTTCTGAATAATTAGTAAATATGCCCAATGAACCTCAAGAATATTACAAAAACGAGGACATATTTTTAATGAAGCGACGAATGTGAATTGTCTTAAATTGCCACGTTTTACGCAGAATCAAGCTAAGCTAAAAAAATATCGGTGAGCTTTTCTCCGCATCTGCCAGTTTTGTGGTGAGCTTTTCTCCGGTGAGCTTATCTCCGGTGAGCTTTTCTCCGCCGCCCCAAGTTAGAGCCTCCAACAATATTAAGGACCCATTCGACTATGCCATTTCAGGTGGCTTTGCAGAATTCGCTTTCGCCAGGCACACGATGCTTGGGCGAAGGAAATAAATGAACTATCCTCTCTCAGAGTGCCTAGAGTCAATGTGTGTCTAGCACCTTCGCATCAGTTGCCTAAGAAAATGGGTCTTTTGCATCGTTGTAGATTGTATGTGGCAAGTAAAACAATCCCCCCCCCCCCCCCCCCCCCCCCGCCAAAAAAAAAAAAAAGTCAAACTCCGAACTAAAGTCCGAGGAGGGCGAGTGGAATACACGAGCAATTCTCACTTGTTCGATGGGATGTTCGGTCTTCGAGACTCGAGGTATCCGAGGATATGCGCGCTTTCTGCGGGGGTTTCATCCTTCCTCTTGGTAGCCTTTATGCTCAAGCTCTGTCTGTCTCCCGGACAGGCCAGGGCCGAATGGTGAGGTGCGTTCCTTTGGAATGGCGACGACTGCCCCATTGTCAGCGCGAGCCGCACGAGCTCGGGATGCGGCCTCACAAAGGAAAACGAAAGAAGGGTGCGCGAGAAAAGAACAAAGTGCGAAATCGGAAGAAGAAAAATGCCGGGGGCCACGGAGGGATGTGGGTTAAGAAGACACCGCAAGAGTGGCAATTGACCGCGAATAAAACTAACGTCTGTTTTGTACGGAGGGCCGCCAAGCCGTGATCACGTATGTGACTATAGTACGTTACTTTGACCGTGTGGAATCGGAGTGCAAGACGTAAGCGTCCAGAAGCGAGATTGGTTGAGAAAGTGAACGAGTCCCTCCACTCGTACACTGCACAACGGATATGACTAGAGCCCCCTCATGTTTCAAAAGTAGCGCAAGATGCGTCGATGCACGAGGCACGTGCAACGTGCACTCCTGGGGAAGATCATGGCGGCACAGCGCAGCACTGAGCTAAATTTCAGACGCCATGTTCTTCCCAGAAGTGGCGCGCGGCACATGTCTCGAGCATTTCCACAACAATCAATAGCGCCACTTTTCCCCGAATAGAGGGGCTTTAGACATGACGACAAGATTATCTGCGGCCAGGTTTTGAACATTCTCGAAGCACGCTTGCTTAGTGCATTTGTACGCTTCCAACACGTCTGAAGACAGTTTGTGTATGACCAATGTATGACCCGCATAATAGCCAACCTTTAGTCGATTGATCAGTCCCGTTTATTGTTATAAATAAGATTAAAACAATTTAAATTACTATTTCTTGTTTGCCCTTATTGAATACGTGAAAACGACACAATCTAAAACTTGGATTATCAGACAATCTCTATGTGTAGTTCAGAATAGTTTAAAGACACTCACACTCCCAGATTCTTGCTTCAGCTGCATGATACCGAAGGGGTGCGTAGATATTCTTCGGTAAGAGCGACCTCCTGTAGTTGCTTCCAATAGCTTCTGCTGCGCTAAACGGACACTCAAACCGTATTGAAGTGGCCGGAACACGCGTGACCTTCTGCACTTGTCAGGAGTTACAAATCTTACCCCTACAGTTTACTTTATTCTAAAATTTTACCTGAAATTTGCTCTCCATGCAGGTGTACCATCCATGTCTGCGTAATGAAAGCGTTCAATTTTTGCTTTCTTTTGGTTCGTCAAAGTCTTACCGAATAAGTAACCGTTTAAAACAATCACCATTAAGGCATTAATCGAATAATCGGTAGGTTAATCGATCAATTGCCCAGAAACACGCCACAGACAAAGCCCAGCAGATCGCCACGAGAAGCGGCCGCTGAAATGGAAAAAAAATGGAGCGGCAGACAATGGATGGGAGGAGAGCCACGTGACTGGCACCCCGCTGCGGCGGGACGCCGAAACACATTTCTTCCAAGCATGGCCTCCGAGATCCCGAAACGCGCGCACGAACGCTTCGGGATCTCGCAGGCCATGCTCGGGAGCGAACAAGTGTATTTTGGATCCACGCCGCTGCAAAAGCTGTGCACTGACGTCCAGGTATCCCTCTGGGTTCCCCGAGAAATAGCTATTTGATGCTCTGTGCTACCACATCCTCGCGCTCCAAATACCTCAAATAAAGTAGGTTTAACATTTCAGTGG